>NC_065535.1:46117361-46239861 GCF_932294415.1 Quercus robur
CATCCCTATATCCTCTTCCACACCTGTTGCTTTATCTTTGCAAAGTTGTCCTTCTTGCTTCTGCCAATAAAAGAAGGTAACCCAAGGTAGCTCTCATATTGATGGATGATCGAGACACCAAGTAGTTGCTTGATCACTTCTTGCATGTCTTGAGGTGTTGATTTGCTGAAGAAGAGGTTTGTTTTTGATCTATTTATTTTTCCCGAAGCTCCTTCATAGATCACCAACAAGTCCAGCAACTTTTGACATTCAGATTCCTTGGCTCTACAAAAAATTAGGCTATTGTCCGCAAACAAAAGATGAGTTATTCTAGGCCTGGATCTGCAAATAAACACCCCCCGAATCTCATCCTTACTTGCAGCTGAACTAATAATGCCATGTAATCCTTCAGTACACATCAGGAAGAGGTATAAAGATAGGGGATCTCCTTGGCGAAGACCTCTAGTGGGAACGATGTGTCCATGGGGTTCCTCGTTGATCAAGACTGAATATGTGGCTGAGGTGATACACTCCATCATGAGTTTAACCCAACGATCATGAAAACCCATCTTTACTAACGCTTGCTGCATATACGCCCACTCAACTCTGTCGTAGGCTTTGCTCATGTCTAGTTTAAGAGCCATAAAGCCCATCTTGCTAGTGCAATGGTTTCTCATATAGTGGAGTGTCTCAAAAGCAACTGGTCTGTAATCAACATGTCTGACATGAAAGCACTCTGATGTTCTAAAATAAGCTATGGCATAATCTTTTTCAATCGGTTAGCCAAAACTTTAGAAGAATTCTATATAATACATTGCTCAAACTGATTGGCCTATATTCAGAAATATATTTCGGAGATTTAACTTTAGGAATTAAAGTTATGAAAGAATGACCAAGGGAGGGAGGTAATGAACCTGAATTCAAGTACTCCAAAATGGCTTGAACTATGTCATCCCCAAGCAGGGACCAATAGCTTTGGTAAAACAATGGTGGCATGCCGTCCGGGTCAGGCGATTTGAGTGGTGCCATCTGTTTCAAAGCAATTTCAATCTCCTCTGAAGTGAATTCAGCAATAAGCAAGTCATTCATCTCAGCCATTACCCGTTGTGGAATAAAATCCAAAACTGCCTCAAAGCCACTCGGATTGCTTGAAGTGAATAGTTGTTGGTAAAAATTCAGAATGGAGGCAGAAATTTGTGTGGGATTAGTGGTCCAGCTACCCGAATCATCAAACAAGCCATTGATATAGTTCCTCCTCCTCCGCTGCGATGCCTTACTATGGAAGAAATGTGTATTTTTGTTGCCATCTTTTAGCCACAAAACCAGTGATCTTTGAGCCCACATCTTTGCCTCTTTGTCCATTAAAACAGTAATCTCCTTCTCAAGTTGCCACATACGCTTAGGATAACACCCTTTGATTGCTTGCTTCTCGGCCTGCACAAGAAGTCTTCGTTTCTTCTCTAACTCACGCCTGACATTGCCGAAGTTTTTTCTACGCCATCTTTCTAATTCCTTCCCACACTTATCAACTTTTTTAATGTTTTTAGTGCCCCATGGTTCAGCACTGTCCTCCCTCTAAATCGCTTCAACTGTTCTGCTACAACTTGCATCAGACATCCACATACGCTCAAAGCGAAATGGTTTTTTTCATATGACAGTCCATACCTTCCCATGCAATCAAAAGAGGCTTATGGTCTGAAGTGGTGACATCAAGGTGGTGGACTTTAGTTCCAGGAAATAAAGAGAACCATTCATTTGTCGCTACAGCCCTATCAAGGTGTTCCCACACTGTAAACTCGACAAAGTGCTTGTGCCAAGTGTATTGAGATCCAACAAAACCCAAGTCCATAAATCGGCATTCATCCAAAACATCTCTGAATGGTTGCATTTGGCTGTGAGGCCGAATCCTCCATCCCCTTTTCTCATTTTGCTTCGTAATTTCATTAAAGTCACCTGCACTTAGCCATTGTGATGGACCCTTATTTTTTAAGCTACGTAGTTTAGCCCAAGCTTCATGTCTTTTTTGTGTATCCGGCTCTCCATAAAAACCCATAAACCTCCATTCATCCTCCTTGTTTTTGTTTATAGTAGTGTCAATATGATACTTGGAAAAAGTTTCAACCTCAAGATCAAAGTCTGCCTTCCAAAAAATTACTAACCCCCCCTCCCCTTATTTCTCCTCGGTACCTCAAATTTGTTTTTGAAATCAATATGCCTTTGAACTAATTCTAGCCATGCTTTGTTTGTCCATGCTTCGCCTAAAAACACGACAAGGGGAGCTTGTGCCAGTACTAATTCTGCAAGCTGATCTTCTGTCTGCAGGTTCCCAAGCCCGCGACAGTTCCAACATAAAAGACTCATGGCTTCTGGCAGGGTTGGGAACCAGCCTCCACCAATATCATATTAATTTCATTGCCCATCTGAGAAAAAAATTTTCTTTTTTTTTGTAACTCAGATTGACCAGCTGTGTGTCGGGTGGTTCTTTTGGTTCCCATTGCTTCCTCCATAACGACATTAGTTCCAACACAAGCTCTGGATATTCTTTTCCATGTGCCTTCACTACTTCCAGTAACATTTAGTGCATCGGGTATAACTGATAGGGGCAGGCATGGTTGACCTAGAAGTGTATGAATTCTGCCCTTTTCCACATCAGCAGTTGAGAGAGAGTCCAAAATATTTTCCTTACCCGTGGCTTGGATATTTTTCAGAAAAGATTCTGGTGTGGGATCAAAAATACCAATATCTCGGTCTATCTTCTATAATTTCTCCTCAAACAGCTCAGCATTTAAATTCTTTTGCTGCAAATTCAAATTTTTGAAAATATCCTCAGCTGTCATCACCTGATTAATGGGAATTGAATGTAATTCCCTCAGATTTTGCTCTTGAATATTCGGTGCAATAACAGCTTCTGCCGTGGACATAGCTCCTTCCTTTTCTGGCCTTATGATCTTCGGCGAAGGCCCTGTTTTCTGAACCACCACTGGAGGAGGTTTGCTTGTCCTTGATGTCGAAGCAGTAGCTGTACTCTGATTGCCACCTTGTTTGTTACTATAGAACCTAGGGACTGTAACCGTAGTTCGTCGTGAAGACGTAAACGGTGGTGCACGAACCCAAGGTCCAAATTGTTTTGCTTCAATTGGCAATGTACCTTCACTCTCTAACCATAGTTCACAGTCTCTGTCATTATGCATCAAACTCCCACACCAATAGCATAGGTTAGAAAGTCTTTCATACTTAAAAGACACCCATAACTCCTTACCATTCTCCAACGATATCACTCAGCCTCTACACAAAGGCTGTTATATGTCCACCGTGACCCGTACTCTGATAAAACCATCACTCTCGACATCCATGTCCTCATTTGGCTTAGTCACTGTGCCAAGAATTCCACATATCTTTTCTGCCACTGCTCTTGTTTTGAAACGCAGAGGAATGTTGTGTACTTGGATCCAGAAGGTAACCATATTAAATATCATATCCACAACATCAATATCTTTGTCATACCGTTGTAAAACCATAAGGTGTTTGTCAAAACTCCATGGTTCCGCTGCTAGCACTTTGTTTATCTCCGTCTTTTTGTCAAATGTGAATAACACCACGTGATCTCCCTCTTTCCAAACCTTGAAACCATTCTTTGCTCTCCAAATGGGCGAGAAAGTTTTGGCAATAGCTTTAATATTGAGTGCCGTTTTGGTCAAGAATTTGGTTGCAAAAACATGTTCAATCACTGCCTCTTCTTTTGTGATTTGGAGGTTCAACCCTTCAACATCAGAGAGGGTTAAGTAGTTCCATGATTTTGTAAGATCCTCCATACGAGTGAAAGTTAAAAAAAAAATTTAAAAAAAAACTGTTTCCCAATCCCCAAAGAAAAGAAAACTCACAAAACCCCGAAAGTAAACCTATTACCTCGAGGTACGGCAACACCTTCAAAGAAGGGATGGCTATTCTACGAACTAGGAGAGCCAAACCTTTCACTAGCAAGGAGAAACTATATAAATACAATGGCAAAAATTTAGTCTTACATAAATTTTTTATATTTTTATACACTTCTACGCACAAAGGCAATTAAGTTTGTAAAGCTTGTGAATCTCAAAAAAAAAAAAAAAAAGTTTGTAAATGGCTAGAACGCATAATTTGTACGTATATATATCATTTCATATCATATAGTATATCATAAAAGTTGGGTTTAGAAGTCATGATTGCACCAAATGGCTTCACAAAATTGCAAAATTATTTTTAGATTTAAATATATATATTGTTCTTATCTTCTTATCCTATCATTTCTATGTTGATAAAAATCTTAATTGAATTATAATCCAAATTCTTCATCTAATAATCATTTTCTTATTATAATTTATAAGTTGATAAGTAGTACACGTAAAACAAAAAATTTCGGCTTCACACTTCCACGTACAAATTAGACTAAACTTTTTGTTCATATCAATTTCTTCAATATTGTGGAGTGTGTATAAATAACATTAGGCTTTTTATTCATATCAACTTCTTCAATGTGTATTCTCAAAAAAAAAAAAAAAAAAACCTTCTTCAATGTGGACTGTATACATCTAATCCTTTTTTCTTTTTCTTTTTTCAATTATATTACTACACTTAAAAATAAAATAAAAATAAAAATAAACAAACGTAGTACACAAAAAAAAAAAAATAAAATAAATAAATTCTACTTCACACTTCCACAAATTAGATTAACATTAGACTTTTTGTTCATATGATTAACTTCTTCAATATTGTTGAGTGTGTGTGTGTATACAAATAATTCATAATGAATACCTACCATATGGTTCTTTTCTCTATTTTTCTCTTCTTCTACTTACAACCTTGCAGGTATGTATTTGTTTACTCTAATTTTTTTTCATCAAATTGAATAGGTTTTGTGTTTTTTTGTTTAACCTAATTTCCTTAAGTTTTATCCAATTAATATGGTTATGGTTTTAGAATCAATCATTAAATATGCTTAGACATGATTTTTTTTTTTTTGGGTGTTTTATGACACAGAAAAATATTGTGGAGTGTGTGTATATATATATATCAAATAATTCATAATAAATACTTACCATATGGTTTTTTTTTCTCTATTCTTCTTTCTTCTACCTACAACCTTCTAGGTTTGTATTTATTTAATCTAATTTTTTTTCCATAAAATTGAATAGGTTTTGTGTATTTTTTGTCTTTTGTTTAACCTAGTTTCCTTAAGTTTTATCCAATTTATATGGTTATGGTTTGAGAATCAATCATTTAATATGCTTAAACATGATATTTTTTATTTTGTGTTTTATGACATGAGTTTCAATCGTAATTTATCCCTTATGATTTAGCATAGTTTTAAAAATCGAATCGATCAAAGAGTTGGATTAGGAAGTAGTTCTTGGTTTTATGATTCGATTGGGGTCGGATCGTTGGTTGAACCGATGACATTATAAATAAATAATTAATAATTTTTAAATTATAAAAATAAGCACTAATAAATTTTAAAATAAGTTTTTTTTACCAATAATATTTAGTTAAAAAAAATTCTTTGACTTACTATTCACGTGACTTTTTGTTGACGGTGATCTTATAATAAAACCTAAAAGTAATAGTGAAAGTGTGTGGCTGTAGTTGATTCAAAAAAAAAGAAAAAAAAAAACCATTAAAAAGTGTGTGGCTCTCTTTGCATTATTATTGTGCATCACTAGCAGAGGCAGCACAAGGTTCCCAATACGCTAATACCATGTTGGGGCTGTCTGTACTTTTTGTACTGTACAATCAAAATTCAAATGTAAATATCACGTCCGACTGTTAAAATTATAAAATTGAGGTAAACAAAGTATACAACGTTACAAGTTAACGAAGTATAAGGGTTTGTTTGGATACAGTTGAAAACTAAAAATTGAAACTGAAAACTGAAAAATACTGTAGCAAAATAATTTTTAAATGTGTGAATAGTACCGTGGGGCCCATTTTTAATGAAAAAGTTGCTGAAAGTTAAAATTTGTGGCTCCGTGAACAGTACATAATGTGCACTAATTGGCTAAAAAAATTAGAAAAGTCAAACTTTGCGGCTATTGTTCATTGCACAGTGCATGAACAGTAGCCACAAGTCTCAAAAACGTGAAAAAAAAAAAAAAGGGAAAAACGCAGATGCACGAAATCAGCCTAATCCAAACGTACTCTAAATATAATAAGTGGGTTTCAACTATCAAATAAATGAATTTTGAATTGTTTATATATATTTGTGAGTGATGACACATTAATTTGTAAGCCCTATGTAGTAAAATTTGTAATATTTTTAGTATCATTCTATAATTTTTGGTTAATTTTATAAGGAAAAAGTTAATGAATGCCCTAAGGGTATTGTTAGTGAACCGTTTTGAGAAACATTTTATGAGAAAAAAAAAGGGTTAATTACAAAATTGGTCCCTATCCTTTACATTATATGTCAATTTGGTCTTTAACCTTTCAATTATGTTAATTTGGTCTCTAACATTTTCTGTGTCGCATCAATTTAATCTCTACTATTATCTTTTGGATGGAAAAAGCTACTATGTCAAATGGAATAATAAAAAATTATTTTTTATGCCACATCAACTTCCAATTGTATCACTATGTTAGATTAAAAAAAAATTAAAATGCTTGAGACTAGTGTTCACATTAGAGCACTAGCATTCGAGGATGCATCAAAAAAAAAAAAAAAAAAAAAAAAAACTTATTTTGCATCCTCAAACACTACTTTATCTATTTTACCAATTCATTTTACAACTCACCCTACATTCCAGTTTTTATTTTTACATACATCCCAATAAAATAATACTAGCCTCTGAGTACGTGCTCACGCACATGCTCAGAGGCTCTTCTATTTTTTAAGTAAACATTAATAATTTACATTTATTATAATTTGAGATTTCTACTTTTTCCAATAAAAAAAAAAAAAAAAAAAACCTAAAGAGTAATGAGATTTTTTTTTAATTGAAAAAAATTAAGGACAGAAGAAACAAATACATTGTGATGAAGTAAAAAAAAAAAAAATGAATACGTGAGGTGAGTTTTGTAGATTGGAGGAGTTTTAAAACTAACAAAAAAGTAATCCTATTTTGTAGGGAGTTTAGTAAGTAGAAGTAGGAATTTAAATCAACGTAAAAGTAGGAGTTTATTAGAAGCAGGAAGGCATTTCAACGTAGAAATAGGAATTTACTATTTTTGTTAACTTACTATTTTAACCCCATTTTTAAGTTTAAGGTAAGGGTATTTTTGACAGTAAAAAAAATAATAACTAACTTTCTTTTTCGAATTTACTATGTTAACCCAATTTTTAAGTTGTTGGTTAATTAATTTAGGAGTATTTCTGATAGGAAAAAAAAAGCAATAATTAATTTTTATGAATCCTCTTAATATATAGAGATAAACTACCTAATAAAATAATAAAAAATATTTTTATCTTTATCGTTCCTCTTAGAATCTTTTTCTCTTCACACACAGCCACAAGATAATTTTTTTTTTCCTTACAACCTATGAATAGTAAGGTTGCATCTATGAATAGTAAGGTTGCACACACACACACACACACACACACACATATATATATATATATGCAACCTTACTATTCACAGGTTGCAAATTTTTTTAAATATACAAACTTGGACAAAGTGGATTTTTGCTCTCTTGGGTTGTAAAATAGCAATTGGAGAATCTTTATACCCCCAGTGCTAATGCTCTTAGGGATAGAGGAGAGTTCAGATTTTGCATAGTAAATAATGGTAGAGGACAAAGAAGACGCAGAAGAAGGATTCCAAATTGACACCACACTGAAAATATTAGGGACTCACAATTGAAAAGTTAGAAACCAAATTGACATATGATGTAAAGGATAGAGACTAACTTTGTACTTTACCAAAAAAAAAAGAAGCAATTAATATAAAAACTTTTTAAAAATAATTTATTAATAATTGCTTTAAGTCATCCCTTAATTTGACCAAATTTATAATAAGGTGAGGTTTTTTTCTAAAAGTGGTAGAACTTTTTTTTTAAGTGGGTTTTAGGTCATTGCAAACAAAAACTTATTAGTATTTTGATCTGATGATAAAAAACCATTATCATTAAGCGAATGCCATATACTAAAAACAAATATTATATTTATGTATAAAAAAAAATTATATTATTACATTATATTATTCTTGTAAAGTGTACATTATAGTTAAAAAGAATTGTTCACTTTTCTTTTAATTGTGTATAATTTACGTTGTACTATTCATGTAAACAAATAATTGTCCAAAATATTTATGATAAACTCATCGAAGGCATTAATTGAAATTTTCTCTACCTTATAAAATTTAAATAAAAACTTAGCAGGTACCGTACCGGTGAAAATTCCACTAATAATATTCGTCGGCATATCTTGACCTGACGTGGCAAGGACGTGTCTTTCTCTTTCCAATCATTTGTACTCATCTAAAAGCAACGCATCACGTATTTATATCCACATCCCACGTTTTCTATATTTTTACTTGCATTTGCATGGCTTGTTCAAACTACTTCAAAGCCCATTAACTTTAAAAATAACCAATCTCTAACCAGGCGCTAATGAGCTTTGCTTATTAGAAGTTTTTCCATTTTATGTTTTTAAAGGTTAATAATTTTCATTTATCATAATTTGACGTTATTATATTTTTCAATCACAAAAAATATTTAGGCATAAATCATACTAGTCGTTAATCTGTGCAATGCACGAGAATAGCTACGAGATGAGTTTCGGAAGAAAAATAGCAATGTTGTTTTATTTATTAGTTTTTTGTGGGAATGAATAAGAGATATAATGTTATGTTTCAAGTTTAGTTTGTGTTGTATACAAGATAAATTGTAAAATATATATCAAAAGGTGCCTATTGAAATGTTATAACTATTCAAATTGGATATACCAAAAGCTGTTATTGAACAAAAATGTGTTTATTGACTGAAGAAGTGTCTATTGACCGAAAAGGTACTTATTGAATGAAAATGTGCCTATTGACCGAAAAGACGCATATTGAAAGGTCATAATCCTTTAGGTATTGTGGGCGCCAAAAATGAGACTGTTAGGCTCAACCTCACTTGGGCTCACAATTTATTTATAAAGTGGGCTTTAGGATTTCCTACTTTGGGTCGTTCTCAGCACAGAAACTCAAAGTAATATTCCTCCTCCCTTCCTAAACGACTGTTTTCTCTCTCTTTTTTCTGAACCCCTTCTTCTTCCCCAACTTCTTCTATTTATAACTTTAAGTTAGTGGGGAGATCATGATTACTGCCATTGTTAGTGCAATTGAAGGTCCAATATTATCTGTTATAAGTGGATGTTTAGGTGAGAGTGGAATGCAACGATTATGGCCTTGGAACTTGGTTCCAACTCAGGTGAATTTGCTCGGAAGTGATGTTCCCCGAGCATCCTATGGTACGCCCGGACAAGATTTCACTGATTGTTCGGGAAGTTTATGCCGAGCATAGTTCAGGGGCTGAGACCCAAAACTCGTATTTTTTGGAAGGCAGTTTCAAGCAGAGCTTAGGGCGATGGGGCCGTGCCATTGGGCCTGAGCCCAGGGCCCATCTGGGTCTTGGGACCTCGGTGCCGTACATTAGCCCCCCTTTAATTCATACCCGGTTGCCAGGAAGAATCAAGGAGCCAATCGAGCCTTTTGGTCTCAAAAGTCCTATGGCCAGGGACTCATGCGGTTATGGCTTCTCATTAATGCACTTCTCAAAAGACGCGCTATTCCGGGGCGCTAGGTTCAGTTGTCATTATTGCCTGACGGTTCGAGAACCGAAGCGGCGTGCGTGTCATTTATCTTTGGCATTCGTAGAGTCTTTCGTGAATCGTGCCCATTTATTGCTTGATTAAACGTTCCCATGCCCTTTTCTGATCCTATAAATTGCTTTCTTCAGAACATTCTTTCATTTTTTCCACCTCTGATCTCTTGAGCATACTCTCTGCCGACCACTTCTTTGTGCGTTTACTCACCAGCCCAAAGTTCCTTTCTCCCTTAGAACCCAAAGTAAGTTCTCTTCCCCTTCCTATTCCTTCAGCTTATTTCTTCGAGTTCCCTTTCATAGCATTAAGTTTCATAGATGGGTTACTCTTATCTCCTGGAGGCCTCGGCTGCCTTGGCCACCTTTAGGCGAAAGTTTAATATTCCCGATGATGTGGAAGTGGCTTACTGCCACGAGAGTGAAATCGCTCTCCACCGAGGGCATGGTAAAACCTTCTTTCCTTTAATGGCAATTCTAGAGGGTGGGGTTAGGTTCCCCGTGGATCCCCTTTTGATAAACACACTTAGGTACTACGGGCTGTGTCCCGATCAGCTTCCCCCCAACTTTTACTAGGTAGTTAGCTGCGTTAGTAGGTTGAACCACACCTTTGATTTACAGTTAGATTACTATGATATTAACCACATGTATAGCCTCTATGGGAATAAAGTTTCCAACTTTTACCTAAAAACTAGAGATAATAGGGTACGGCTGATATCATGCCTACCTGATTCGAATAGGAACTCTGCCGGGGAGCTTGTCTGGGTGCGTGGCAACTGGTTTGCTGGGGAAGTCCCTTGCCCTCTTTCACGGCATGAAGTGAGTTCGTACCAATCTCTTGATCTAACCATTCTTTCCCCCCCCCCCCCTTTTTCCTTTTCTTTCCTCTTTACTGAAGTAGATTTTCATTTTCGGATATTGATATAACAGGCAAAGTGTTCGTTCCGGACATCAGAACAGTCCACGTAAAAGACTTGAACTTTATCCTCCGTTCCGAGGTATTCGTGCACTGGGTAGAGCCTGTTTATTCCACCTGGCAGTCCTTCAAGTAGGCGCTATTAGTTGATAGTCCACTTCTATCGTACATCGACGTTCAGTACGCGAATTTCTTACCGCCGAAGCTTACGACCGGAGAGGCGAGGGAGTTCGGAAAGTGCTACACCTACTCGGACGAGCTAGCTCCTTTGCGGGACGAGTCTGCGGAGCGCGTGTCTCGGCGCCTTTGAGAGTTAGCTCACGAGGCTATTCAACAAGAGGCCCCTGTTCAAGAGCAAGCTCAGCCCGAGAACCCTGTTGCGGAGCCCGGGCATCCTGCGCTTGAAGCGACCAGCTTGTCGGCTACAGATACCCATCCCAGCGAAAACATGGTGGCTAGGAGGGTCATGACCATTGATCGTTTCGAGCCTGGTGCACGGCAACTCACCCAGCCCCTACCTTCTCAGGGTCGGAGCCAGGTGCCTCCCCCTCCACCCTCTTCTCAAGCTAGACGAGCCCGGAAAAAACAGAAGGTTGCCGATCAACCATCTACGGGTGCGGGAGACGCTGCCGTCCAGACTCCTCCCCAGCCAACAGGAGGTATCGTCATTCACGAGTCGTAGACCCAGGTCGGTCCGGGCGTTGCGTCCTCCTCCTAAGCCGCACTAGCTGGAAGCCTAAATTTTTGCTGGACGGCAAGCCTCTGCCTTTAACCGCCTGTGTGTGGATGTGGGAGAAAGGCGAGGGTGGTCGCATTGCTCAGACCCTGGCCGAGGGTCTTCTTCTTCCCGACGATGTGCATGCTTTCGAGGATGGGTCGGAGGAGTCCGTGGGGCGCCGGTTAGAGTGGCATACTATTGCGATAACTCCTTGTTCGTATATTACTTTCCATACATTTCTTTTCACTTCCGAACTAACTTCTGTGTTTGTCAGGCTGCTCAACTGGCTCACAAATTGGCTGGCCATGCAAGGGATCTTGCCGAGGAGGTCAACCGTGAGAAGGGGACGCGGGAGTCAGCTGCCAAAACAGCAAAGGAAAAACTGAAGGCAGCTGAATCTGCCGAGAAGAAGGCTGCTGCTGCGGAGAAGAATAGAGCGCTGGCGAAGAAGAGATGCTCTGAGCTCCTGGCTAAGCAAAACGAAACAGACGTGAAGCTAGCTGAAGCCATTAGCCTCAACACCTCTCAAGTTGAGGAACTCACCGACCTGAGGGCAGCCCTGGAGGCCTGTGAGCAAAAATGGTACAACGAGGGGTTCACCGACGTTGAGAAATCTGCGGAACCGGTGGTGGCCCAAGCTCGGAGGCTGGGTTTTGAGGCTGGGTGGTTTGCCGCCCTTCAGGCTCTGGGAGTTCCCGAGGATTCCCCCTTGAGAGACCCCGGCCAGATTCCCTTCCCGAGCCCCGTTACTGCCGTGCAGGACCCAACATTGCTCGCTGAGGAGGAAGAAACGGCAAGCATGAGGGAGCTGGTGGAACAGATTGATGCTCATGCAGAGCCAGACGAGATGGAAGCCACCAGCATCCCAACTGTTCAAGACCTACTCAGTGAGGACCTGCATTTTCCCGTGACCGACTAGCGGCAACATGAAGTGACAGATCCAACCAGGCCCTCCACTTGATTAAGTTACTTGCCGTCCAGCTTTTTCATGCTTTTACTTATTTTTACAGCATTTTTATTTTGTTTTATTATTGGTATATTTGCCTATGTCACCGGGTTGTGGTGACTGAACAATTTCCTCATTTCGCGGGGATGACCCGTAAACGGTTGCCGAGTTTTGGTGATGAGATATTAACTCTGCTTTTAACTTTTTGAATGACGTTCTATTCGTTGTGTGTTTGCTTAGATTATGTTTGTGCCGCCTTTCTTTATCTATTTTTGTGGTTACTTATTCCGTAGTAAGTCGGGCTGAGAGCTGTCCGCTCGGTGGGTTAAATCATGCCTTAATATATCGCGTTCATACAACGGGATTTAGTTTCCCCGACCGTAAACGGCATGATGCCCCAAAACCTGTTGCACGGTGTTTGGATAATCCGAGAATGAAATTGCAGTTAGCGTTTGTAAGGGTGTTAAGGTTTCTACCCGCTCGGAGATTTTGATTGAACCGAGGATGAGGCTTTTGTCCTTAGATTTTTTTCATAACGATAAGGTTTCCACCTGCTCGGTAATTTTGATCGAACCGAGGATGAGGCTTCTGTCCTTAGATTTTTTTTTTTTTTTTTTTTTTTTTTTTTTTTTTTTTTTTTTTTTTTTTTTTTTTTTGTAATGATAAGGTTTCCACCTGTTCGGCAATTTTGATCGAACCGAGGATGAGGCTTCTGTTCTTAGAGTTTTTTTTTTTAACGATTAGTTTTCCACCTGCTCGACGATTTTGATTGAACTGAGGATGAGGCTTTTGTCCTTAGAGTTTTTTGTAACGATAAGGTTTTCATCTGCTCGGCGATTTTGATCGAACCGAGGATGAGGCTTCTGTCCTTAGAGTTTATTTGTAACGATAAGGTTTCCACCTGCTCAGCGATTTTGATCGAACCGAGGATGAGGCTTCTGTCCTTAGAGTGTTTTTTTTTTTTTTTTTTTTGGGTACAAAACATGCAATTCTCTTAATGTGCAATGACGGGATCGAAAACAGCATAGACAAGTAACTTCATCATTAACTTGACTTTAGCAAAGTACAAAGTTTTGACTTACACTTCAATATATGGATGGTCACGGGTAAAACTTCTTTAAGTTGTGGGCATTCCATGGCCGGGGGAGTGGCCTCTCGTCAAGATCTTCCAAGTAGTAAGCCCCCACATTTGAGCAAGCTTTCCTGCAGCTACGTCTCGCATGTTTCCCACGACCTTCCTTAGCACCAATTCCCCGGCGTTGAATTCCCTTCCCTTTACATCTTGGTTGTATCTTTGGGCCAGTTTCTACTGATACTCTGCGAGCCGTATGGTTGTGGCCTCCCGGCATTCTTCTAACCAGTCCAAGCGCTCCATCATCAGGTCGGTGTTTTGGGCGGGGTCAAATCCTGCGACTCTTGCACTGCACAAGCTCACCTCGGTTGGTATTACGGCCTCCGCCCCATATGTCAAAGAGAAAGGGGTCTCACCCATGGATCTTCTGGGAGTCGTACGGTAAGCCCATAAAACATTAGGTAGCTCTTCAACCCACCTCCCCTTTGCCCCGTCCAGCCTCCTCTTCAACCCATTCAAAATCGTCTTGTTCACTGCCTCGGCTGGGCCGTTGCTTTGAGGGTATGCTGGAGTTGAATACTTATTCTTAATGCCGAGATCACTGCAGAAGGCCCGGAAAGCTTTGCTATCGAACTGTAGCCCATTGTCTGATACTAGTGAGTTCGGTACCCCAAACCTTGTGACTATATTTTTCCATACAAACTTTTTCACGTCGATATCTCGGATGTTGGCTAAGGCCTCGGCTTCCGCCCACTTCATGAAGTAATCAACTGCCACCAATACAAAACGGCGGTTACCTGTTGCTCGAGGAAAAGGGCCGAGGATGTCTAGTCCCTATTGTGCGAACGACCATGGGCTGCTGACAGGGTTTAGATGACCT
Source organism: Quercus robur (assembly GCF_932294415.1). Classification (NCBI taxonomy): domain Eukaryota; kingdom Viridiplantae; phylum Streptophyta; class Magnoliopsida; order Fagales; family Fagaceae; genus Quercus; species Quercus robur. The sequence goes on from NC_065535.1 coordinate 46,131,641, forward strand.
GCTGGCTGATGGATCAGAGGGGCGTGTTTTTGGCATTTTTCACACCTCCGGACATATTCCGCGGCATCCTTCTGCATCTGTGGCCACCAAAACCCCTGGGTCATCGCCCTGTGCGCTAAAGACCGTCCCCAGACATGGCCACCACACACTTCGTCATGCAGCTCGGTTAGAAGTTCGTTCACTTTCTCGGGATGTAGGCATAAAAGGTAAGGGCCTGTGAAAGACCTCTGGTACAATTTACGATCTGCCGACAGCTAGTACCGGGGAGCCACCCGACGAATCTTTTTGGCCTCCTTTTCATCGTCCGGAACTTTATCCTCGGCTAGGAAATCTATGATCGGATTCATCCAGCACGGATTGGCCACTGACACCGTGGCAACCTCAACCCTGGCCTGGTCATAATCACTTTTCACATCGATACTTGGCTCCCTTATAAGCTTTATTTTGACTAGCCGAGGTGTATCCTCGGTAGTGTATGAAGCCAACGTGGCCAGCGAGTCGGCATGTTTGTTTTGTGCCCGACCTACCTGGGCCACCTTCACTGTCCCGAACCGGCCAATGATCTACTTAGCTGCACTCAGATAAGCTTTCATCCGAGAGTCCCAAGCTTCAAAGCTTCCTATGATTTGATAAACGACTAGTCGAGAGTCTGAATAAATCTCAACATCTTTCGCGCCCAGATGCAATACGGCCCTCAACCCGGCTAGAAAGGCCTCGTACTCGGCTTAGTTGTTTGAGGCTTTGAATCCTAATCTGAAGGAGTGCTCTAGTCGTATGCCCTCCGGGGTGATTATGACAATACCAGCTCCGGCCCTCATAGCATTCGAAGCGCCGTCTACAAACACTTTTCATGGACGACTTTCTGCATTACAGATTATCTTCCCATCGTTCTTAGGGGTGAATTCAACAATGAAGTCAGCAAGAACCTGTCCTTTCACCGAGCTTCACGGTCGGTACCTTATGTCGAACGAACCCAACCGAGTTCCCCATTTGGCTATTTGGCCCGTGAAGTCCAATCTTTTTAACAACGACTGCAAGGGATACTCGGTGAGGATGAATACCGTATGAGCCTGAAAGTAATGCGGCAACTTCCTCGTGGCGTGCACTAGTTCCAAAACTAACTTCTCCAGGGGCAAGTATCTCATCTCGACATCGTTTTGCTTATGTAATACACTGGCTGCTGTACTCCTTGGTCTCTTAGTAACACAACACTCACGGCATGGTTGGACACTGAGAGGTACATAAACAAATCCTCTCTGGACTCCGGGGCCGTTAACATGGGTGCTTTTACCAGGTATTCCTTCAGTTCTTGAAAAGTCTTGTCACATTCCTTGTCCCAATGAAACCCCTTCCACTTCTTCAGAAGTTGATAAAACGGTCTGCAGCGATCAGCAAATTTGGAGATGAATCGGTTTAGGGCGGCTAACATCCCGGTTAGCACTTGTACTTCCTTGGGATTGCTTGGCGGTCTGAGGCGATTCACGGCCTCTATCTGGTCGGGATTGGCCTCTATCCCCTGAGTAGAAATTAGATAACCCAAGAACTTGCCAGCCCCCACACCAAAAGTACACTTCTCGGCGTTCAGGCACAACTTATGCTGTCGGAGTATCTCAAATACTCCCTGGAGGTCTTCCGTATGTTGCGACTCCTTTCTGCTCTTTACCACCATGTCGTCAATGTATACTTCCACTGTGCACCCAATTTTCTCTCGGAACATCCTCGTCATCATCTGCTGGTATGTGGCTCCAGCGTTCTTCAATCCAAACGGCATGACTTCGTAGTGATAGTTTGCACTCGGGGAGATAAATGCTGTCTTTTCCTGGTCCTCAGGCGCCAAGGCAATCTGGTGGTACCCTTGGAAAGCATCCAAGAAGCTCATACTCGGGTGCCCATACGTGGCGTCTACTAATTGGTTAATCTTGGGCATTGGGAATGGATCTTTGGGACATGCCCTATTCAAGTTTGTGAAATCCACACAAACTCTCCATTTATCGTTATTTTTCTTCACTACCACCGTATTCGCTAACCATCTCGGGAAGAATATTTCTCTTATCACTCCTGCTTCCTTCAGCCTCTGGACTTCCAAGTTTATCGCGTCAACATGCTCCTTCGATGCTCTTCTCGGTTTTTGCTTTTTCAGGGGGAATGATGGGTCCACGTTAAGCTTGTGGACAATGAACTCGGGATCTATGTCGGGCACTTCATACGGAATCCAGGCAAAAACATCCACGTTTTGCAAAAGGAACAACATCTCTACCTTTTCTCGGTCATTCATGCTTGTGCCTATTTGGAAATACCTGTCAATGTTTGGAAAAATTCTAACCTTCAAAACCTCCTCGGCAACGTCCACCCCCGTTTCCCCTCGGGGCTTCTGTAATTGCTATAAAGTTTCTTTTTCGGTCTCCTCTGCTTGTCCGATTTGTTCGCTTTTCCACCTGACCACGGCGACAACATACTGCCTAGCCACTCGTTGGTTCCCTCGCACCACGGCGACTCCATACTCGGTGGGAAATTTCACTTTCACGTGCAGGGTGAACGGAACGGCTTTCATTGCGTGAATCCACGGCTTTCCTAGGACTGTAGTGTACGGTGAGAATGATTGGACTACTATAAAGGTCATTATTACTTCCTTGCCTTCCTTGTCCACCAAGAGAGAAATTTTCCCTTCGGGAATCACGACTCTTCTGTCAAACGAGACCAGCGGCGTGTCATACTTCGCCAAATCCTGACTCTTCAACCCGAGCCCTTCGAACAGATCCGGGTACATCACGTCAGCTCCGCTTCCTTGGTCTATCATCACTCTTTTCACCAAGAACCCGCTTATCCGAGCTGTTACTACCAACGCATCATCATGAGGTTGGATCGTCCCTTCCAAGTCTTCTTTGCCAAAAGAGATGGTTAGTCGACCAACTTTCATCCTCTTCTCGGGGGATTCTCCTTCCGTGCAAGCCACTGTCAGTACCTCTTTAGCTGCTGCTGTACCTCTCGAGGCAGCGTGGATGACTTCGATCAGTCCTAGCGGTGGTGGGAGGGGATTCCTTTTCTGCTGAACACCTTGGCCGGCCTCCCGGTCTGCAGAGTCCACTACAAACTCTTTCAGATACCCTGCTTTTACTAGCTGCCCGAGATGATCTTTTAGTACCCGACACTGCTCGGTGGTGTGCCCTTTGTCCCTATGGTATGTGCAGTACAAGTTTCGATTCCTCTAAGATGGGTCACCCCCTATTTTGTTCGACCACCTGAAGAACGATTCGTTCTTAATCTGATCTGGAATTTTGTGCACAGGCTCTTTGAATGCCACATTAACTCCTTCAATTTGCGCCTCTGGTTCCTGCATCCTGAAATCTTTTTTCGGTCTTGCCGGAATAATGCCCTGTTGAGATCTCTCGAGTAACGGGGCTTTCCCCTTATTTTGCAGCTGATCATCTTCCAGGCGTTTATACTCTTCAATGCGTCTCATAAGTTGCCTCATATCCTCGGGAGGTCTTTTCATCAACGACTCCCGTAATTCAGAATCTTCGGGGAGCCCCATCCTGAAGGTGCTTGCCGCTATCTTCTCATTTCCTCCACCGATCTCATTGTAGAGTTCCCAGTACCGGCTGGCGTAACTCCGAAGGGTTTCACCGACCCTCATCTTTATGGAAAGTAGTGCATCCACTGGCTGCGGCACTTGGCTGCACGTCACGAATCTACTGCCGAACTCTTGGATCAGCTCGGCAAAGCTACGAATGGAGCCTTTTCGTAACCCATTGAACCATCTCAGGGCCATGGAGCCGAGACTAAAGGGGAATACCTTACACATCAACGCATCATTGTGTGCATGCAAGGACATCATGTGGATATAATGACTGACATGCTCCACAGGGTCCGTCTTCCCATCGTAGGAATTATTTGGCGGTCGTGTAAATCTACTCGGCATAGGGGCCCGTTCAATTTCATTGGAGAATGGTGATTGAGCAGCCCTTCGTAAGGCTCGGCTCATGGCGTCCATGGCAGCATTGTGGGGTCGTCGTTCCTCTGGCGAATCCGATCCTCGGTCGTTGTATCCATGCGAACGTGAACGGTTCCGGCGATGACATGTCTCTCGGGAGTGTGAGTGATTCTTGCGCCGGCGTGATTCTTGAGAGGGTGATCGGTTTTGGAATCGTTGGGTACCGGATTGGCTAGAGCCCTCTTCGCCCCGATTTCTCGTGCTATCATTTCTCCTTTGCCGGTGGTTGCGGTCCCTTTCTTGGCGTTGACCCTTTGCTTCCAGCTCTAGATCCATTACCAATCTACGCAACCACTCCAGCTCTCGGTCTCTATCATCATACTGCCCGTGTCCCGAGACACCCGACATCGTTCGGCGGGTCTGATCCGACCCTTCTCCCAGGCCAGATTCTTCCTCTCCTCGCAGGCGCTCCTTATCCTCGCGTCCTTTCTGTCTTCTTTCCCGCCACGTGGATCCCCGAGAAGATCCCATGGAACCGCTCTGGGTACGCCTTCCGGAACGTCCCTCGGACATTTCCCTTATTTGAGTCTCAATCGAACCACAGCTTCGTAGGAGAGCCCCACGGTGGGCGCCAATTGTGGGCGCAAAAAATGAGACTGTTAGGCTCAACCTCACTTAGGCTCACAATTTATTTATAAAGTGGGCTTCAGGATTTCCTACTTTGGGTCGTTCTCGGCACAGAGACTCAAAGTAATATTCCTCCTCCCTTCCTAAACGACTGTTTTTTCTCTCTTTTTTCTAAACCCCTTCTTCTTCCCCAACTTCTTCTATTTATAGCTTTAAGTTAGTGGGGAGATCATGATTACTGTCATTGTTAGTGCAATTGAAGGTCCAATATTATCTGTTATAAGTGGATGTTTAGATGAGAGTGGAATGCAACGATTATTGCCTTAGAACTTGGTTCCAACTCAGGTGAATTTGCTCGGAAGTGATGTTCCCCGAGCATCCTATGGTACGCCCGGACAAGGTTTCACTGATTGTTCGGGAAGTTTATGCCGAGCATAGTTCAGGGGCCGAGGCCCAAAACTCGTATTTTTTGGAAGGCAATTTCAAGCAGAGCTTAGGGCGATGGGGCCGTGCCATTGGGCCTGAGCCCAGGGCCCATCTGGGTCTTGGGACCTCGGTGCCGTACAGGTATAAATAGTGGTTTATATTCATTTGGTAACTTCTTCTCTTTCATTTTTCTTAGAAACATAAGAAAATTGTGAATATTCTCCAAAATTGCTATTTGTAAGTTTTTTTTTTTTTTTTTTTTTTTTGGGTTAAAAAAAAAGGAAAGGTTCAGGAATCAAACCACACCAACAAACAAGAGTAGCAACAATAATACCAAAAAATTTCTTCATTAATTTGGTAACTTCTTTTCAACTTTCTCTCTTTCACCTTTCTTAACTTCTTCATTTGGCAATTGCCCCCTGACCCCGCCCAAATAGTGACAAATAATTTTCTAAGTATGAATAAAGACCAACGGATAGCATCAAAGATATTAAATTGTATTAAACGTAATCAGTACCTACTGAAAAAGAATTATAAAAATTGCTTCTTTGTATTCCATAATCGATAGAAAAGCATTTTTTTATTAAAAAAAAAAAAAATCAATCCACATGCCCATGTACCATTCACTTAACCCCTGGAACCTGTCACTATAACCATAATTTCCTATTCAAGCTTGATATTGATATATCATTCACTTCTTTCTTTTTACTTCAATTTTCTTTTACAATTTTTATGAATTTTTCTTCTGAATGACAGTTTTTTATTGTAAAATATGCATCTTATATGAAACAATAAGTAGATATTGAAATTTAATGAAAAAATAAAAAGGCACAAATTGAAACTTAACAGAAAAAAGAAAAATCACAATTGTTCGGAGTTTTAAAGCATATATGTAGCATTAATTTATGTAGCCAATAAACAATATATGTACAAATCTTTGTGCGAATGTATGAGAGAAATAAAGTAAAACTTACCGACCAAATGAATACAGAATGGTTGATATAAAATTGACCAAGATAAAATGATGAACAACACGTAGAAGAAGCACTACAATCTCCGTGGATGACGAATGGAACACTCTCTCTTTCTCTCTCTCTCTCTCTCTCTCTCTAAAGACTCTTATGAATGAATGAAAAACTAACTTTTTAAAATGAAATGAGGGATGTCTATTTATAGGCACACTGGCACTAGTTCGAAATAGGTGTAATTGTGAATAGACATATTGAAAAGACACAGTTGTTCGATGTTTTAAAATGTAAATGTGGCCAGTGGCGACGTCATGTTATGGTCAGGGTGTTCCTGGGAACACCCTGACCTTAAAAAAAAAAAATTATATATAATAATTAAATTTTTTTCATTTGTTTACCCTTAAAAATAAATTAGGAACACCCTCAAACTAAAAAAAAAATTATTATTTGTTCTACTTTCAAGCAAAAAAAAAAAAAAAAAAAAAAAAAAATTGTAACAGAGCAAACGGCAAGCCCACGAATTCTCAAAAAAAAAAAAAAAAAAAAAAAATAAGCCCAACATCAAGCCCACGGCAAGCCCAACAGTAGCAACCCACAGATTCTAAAAAAAAAAAAAACCAAACCCCAATACAGAGCAAATCACTAAATCAGAAACCTCAAATCACTAAATCAGAAATCACTAAAGGCTAAAGCAAACCCTAAGCTCCCAAAATCTCCTTCACAGTCCCACTAAGATCCTTCGCCATAGACCTAGGCTTCATCACCTTAGCGATCTTGGTGACATCGTCAAGCAAGATGTTACCGTTGTGCTTGATGTTCTTCGTCTTCTTCCAGTTGCGCTCTGGCTCCTTCAACGCCTTGATGACCAGTGCAGCGGCGGAGGGCACCACGGACACCTTGGCCTGACGATTTTGGATTGTTAGCTTGACCGTTACGCAGAGGCCCTTCCAGTCCTTGGCAGTTTCCTTGGCTATGTCTTCTCCAATCTTCTTCAGGGAGAGACCCAATGGACCGATCGTCGCTTCGACCTCACCTCCGGTGACTCGAACGTACACGTCCACCACCTGTGAGGGATCGAGCTTTGGAGGCATCTTTTGGGTCTCTGGTGGTGGAGCTTAGGGTTTGAGGAGCTTGTATGAAATAGCTATGGGGGCGTTGTGAAAGTGAGTCGGAGAAACTGTGAGGTATTTCATTTTTCTAACTTTTCTCTCTTTTTCTCTCTGACTCTCTCTTAATCTCTCAATCTCTCTCTCTTTTTATATGAAATCACTGAAATGAAATGAATGAGAGTCTCTCTCTCTTTGTTCTTTAAGAGTAACTTTTATCTGTAATTGGCTGAAACTTTAACTTTATTAATATTTTGCTTGGTTTTTGACTTTTTGAATTTGGCTTTATCTTATCCGTTGGTGTTGGTATGATATTAATTGTCTTTTAGTGTAATGTGTATTGTGATTTGTGATTGTGAAATTTTCTGATTGGCAGCTGGCTCTTGTGATTGGGGGTATCAAGCATGAGGCTTGTCTGTTGAGTGGGATATTTGAATTGAGGGAAGTAAATACACATGAGATGAGATGTGTGCTAGTGCAACTAATAAACAATAATTTAGTTAACTAATAATTAATTGGGAAAAGCAACTAATAAACAATAATTAATAATTTAATTAATCAATACATTATAAAAAACAAACAAATTAAATTATGTTAGGCTAAACAACAATTAATAATTTTATAATTAATGAAATAACAATATAACAAATTATAGTTTATAAAAGACAAACAAATTAATGAAACAACTAAATAATAATAATTAATAATTAATAATTTTATTAATATTTCAAATGAACTTATAGTTTATTATTTAGTCTTTTGCTACCCAGGGAAAAATTCTTGGGAACTTATAGGAACACCTTGGGAAAAATTCCTAGAGTTGCCACTGAATTGTGGCTATAATTTATGTAGCGACGTGGCGCAATGAGGAGCGGTCAACAAAAAGTCAAACGTTTCAACTATTATTTATTATATAGACGCGTGCTTAGAAGCTAGTTAGATTGTTATATTGGTTTGTAAAGATCATCTGGGTGATTAGTGTATTCATACTTGCGGTATAGATTGTTATATTAGTTTGTATTAGAATACTTGCCAAAAAAAAAAAAAAATTGTATGTCCATATCTAGTACCAGTAAGTGAATCTTTGTTCGAGTAGAGAAGCAATTCAGAGAAACATTAGATGCTCACAGAGCATGGGGCTAAGCTAGTAAGCTCAGACATCAATACATAATGCATCAATTACATCGCTATAGTCACGGACAAAATTGGCTTCTACCCTTTTCAGGCAAAATAAATAGCATTCTACCTCCTTTCCCAAACTAATTAGGGAAATGTCTCTCTTTTGAAAATCGACTTTTTCAAAATCGAGTTAAGTCCTAAAGTGACGTTTTTAAGGACCTATAGTAGCTTTTTTTAACTCAAGCTCCATGAAATTGAGTTATAGGTAAAAAAATTGCATGTCACTCGACTTCATGGAAATCGAGTTACAAAACGCCATTATAGGTCATTAAAATGTCACTATAGACTCCTTAAAACGCCACTATAGGGCTTCAGATTTTATTTTTTTATTTTATTTATTTTTTTTTAACTCGATTTTAAGAAAGTCAATTTTCAAAAGAAGGGCATTTCCCTACTTAGTTTGGGAAAAGGGGTAGAATGCTATTTGTTTTGCCCGAAAAGGGTAGAGGCCAATTTTGTCCCTATAGTCACAATCATTGAAGCAATTTTTAGTGGTTCTTCCATATGTGAAATTCTAGCACAAGAAAGAATAATGATACGTAATTCTTCAAGAAATTAACTAACATTTTGACAATATCAATGGAGTAGACGAAGAAAACTTAGCATATTGTTTCTAAAACAAAGGAAAAGGCAATGATTAAACAAAAAAAGAACAATAATAATATAAAATCTGGCTATCTAGAAGTGTAATCAGTTTAGTCAAAATCCTAAGCTAAACGCCCATGCTACAATGCATTTCCATTGCTGTACAATCTACTCTGTATTGCAATTCACAGTAGTAAGGATACACATCACGTGTAAATATTTATGTAAAATGTAAATATTACTTAAATTCATTGAAAAATACATACCTCCTGTCCTGAGCAATACCCCTACCCACTTCACACTTTGAAAGCCCTTTCCACAATTGTCAAAATCGAAAATGAATTTAATATGGAGGTTGGGTGATAAGTGTTGTGTTTTTGGTTAACCGCTTTGTAGTTTGTAGTGGATTTTTTGAATAACCATAAAGTAGTGGCTAATCTTGGGAGAGTTTGTCTTAGATTTTAGGCAATGTTTTAGAGATGTATTTTAATTGGATTGTCCTTTAGTTTTGTTTCTACTTAAAGCTAGGATATAGAACCAACGAAATGTCTATCCCAACAAGAGAAGCCCTATAAATAGTAGTGTGGACACTCGATTTTGCACCCATAATTTAATCAAGGAAGTTGGCTAGAGTGATCATTCATATACCCGAAAAAATCATAGTTACATCACATGCATTAATCCATTCATTGCATATTATAAAAATGACCTTGAGATTCTAACGGTTGCGACGGTATCCCCGATTTCTAAATTGGACCATCAAATTGAAAATCACATGACCAAGTTTGTACGGTCTACATGCATTTTGTTTGGGTGAAACCAACCACACATGATTAATTTAAATTAATTTTGATTGGTTAGACAATTAAAATTAATTAAATAATTTTGTGATTTTTTAGTTAGTGTCAAAAATAGACTTGCTTGCATGGGAATAAAGTGAATAATCAGATTACAATGAAATTGTGGATAATCAAGACTTTTTGGAGTATTTATCTACAAGATAATCATTACCGTAAAGACCTGAATCACTAGAAAAGGGGTTTAATTTTTAGAATACAAATTAAAAACGTGTCTAAGTGCAAGTCCCGACTCAAAAAACCTAAAAAAAGGAGTCCAAAGTGGACCGAAACTCAAACGCGAGTCCAACACCCAAGAGGGCCATTCGACACTTTTCAAGTGCCGATTAGCACAAATTCGAGGCCTGGCTCGAGGATTTCTGGATTGAGATAAACCGTACATTTTTTTATTTTATTTTTTAGAGATAAGGATGCATCCGAGTTCGTATTCTGATCATTCACCTAATTTTTCAAAGCATTCCAATCTCCATAAATAGAGGATGCCTCTCAAAATTTAGCACACTTTTTCACGCTTTCTGGCCTCCTTCTTTCTGGCTCTTCTCTTCTTTTCAATTCCCCTTTATGTTAAAGACGTTCTTGAGGCTCTTGCCTTAGTAATTTCTTTTTTTTGTAAGCGAAATATTTTAGGCTTCAAAGAGTTGAATAAATTTCTTTGAATCCTTAAATATCCTTTCACTAAGAAGAGTACGCTCATGCAAGAGGTAGTCTATTTCTTTTCTTTTTCTAGTTTTCTCTATTAATTTTGTTTAATGATGCATGTTTGATTACTTCTGATTCTTGATATAATTGCCATGTTTTGTTTAAAATTTTTCCTTTAAATATGTTTTTAGATGATTTTTTAATTTTTTTAATTTGTGATTTCTCTCTCTTGAATCTCAAAATATGCTAATTGTCAAAGATCTCTTTAAACCTAAAACTGATATGTATTTTTATTAAATACAGATTTGATTTTTTTAACATATAAAAATTGATCTGTATTTTCATTATGTAAGGTTGAATTTAATCAACCATCATGTTGGCTTTATTCCATGCCAAATTTGGTTGTATTTCAGAATTTAGTAACCCTGTATTTAGGTGGGATTGTTGTAAAGGTAGTGAGTGAAATAGAGTGTTGAAATGCTCAAGAGTGTGTAAGAAAACAGAGACTCGCGACTTGATCTCACGGGTGACTCGCGGCTTCAAGCCGCCAGAAGCAGCACACGTGCCAAGCATGCCAGAAGTTGAAGCGTCATGCTAACTAGAGCACTACAGGACAAAATAGGACAACTGGCCATTCTGTTATCGCGCGGCTGGATCTTGCAACTCAGTCAAGCTGCGAGCCACCCCTGTTCTGAAAAACCTGACTCTTCACATTCCATTCTCACTCTAGTATAAATACCCCTTATACCCACATATGAAAGAGAGCTTCCAGAGAGAATTTTGAGAGAGAAACCCTAGAGTAAAACAAGATCGATTCGTCTACAATATTTACATAAGAGTCTCTTCAAATTCCTCAACTCTCTTCCTCTCCATTGTCAAACCCTTGAGAGGTTTATTTACCAAAACCCTTTTCTCACCATATCTATTACTGTGAGAGGGTTGTTTGGTGTTCTGAGAAGCAATTAGGAAGGAACCAATCTACATTGGTTGATGCTATGGTCAAGTAGCGAAATCCGGGAAGTTAGAAAAGAAATAGGTTCGGCGCAACCTCGTTGGAGCAAGAAGCTTAGAGGGCTTAGGTACACTGGGTAGATCTGGCTTAGAGGGTCTATTGCTGTTCATGTATCCCAACTACATTTTCTAGTGGATTACTTACTACTTGGAGGGCGGCGGAGAGGTTTTACGCCGAAGGCTTCGGTTTCCTCTTCGATAACACATCGAGTGTTGTCCCTGTGTTTGCATTTTCCTTCCCTTTTTATTTTTGCCTTTTATTATCTGCTGTGATTGTGTTTTTAATTGGCTTAGATTGTTTACCAATTCTGTTTATAGCTTTTGTTCATTTTTCGCACACTAGTTGTTTGTCATAAAGCTTGAATTAGTTATTTTGTAATTGGGGGTCTAAACGTTCAAGGGTGTTTTATACACTATTTGAACTTTCACATTAAATATAGATTTGATTTTTAACACTTAAAACTGATTTGTATTTTCATCAAATACAGATCTAATTTTTTTTAACACATAAAACTGATCTGTATTTTTATTAAATACAAATTTGATGTTTTTTAACACGTAAAATTTGATCTGTAGTTTTATTAAATACAGATCTGATTTTTTTAACATGTAAAACTGATTTGTATTTTCATTAAATATAGATCTGATTTTTTTTAACACACAATACTGATCCGTATTTTTATTAAATACAGATCTGATTTTTTTTCAAGATTCAAAATTGATCTATATTTTCATTAAATACAGATCTGATTTTTTTAGAAAAAGCCTTCTTTGACACAAAATTGCAAATTTTGGAATTTAAAAGAAGAAATTAAAAATTAGGTTGAAGTCTTTTCTTTTTCTTAATATGTGATGCATGTAAAATAATTTATCTTATGCGTGTGAATCCTTTTTCAAAAAATTTTTATGTTATGTCCAACAACGGATCTGATTTTTTTATACAAACCCAAAAATAATTTTTCTTAACTATTCAAAACGGATATGATTTTTCTTGATAAAATCAATTTTTTTTTTTTTTTAAAAAAATCTACACAAAAAAGATCCAATCTTTCATTACAAATCTTAATTTTTTTTATTCACAAAACAGATCTGAATTTTTCTTTAAAAAAAGGGATACATTCATAAGATAAATTTACTTGAGTTAGTTTTGGTCAAATGTTTGTCAACATATCATTCACATCATGCAAAAAAGAGTATATTGGTCATTAGAGTCTAGAAGAACAGACTCTGTCTGGGTGGAATGGGTGCCTAACACCTTCCCATTCCGTAACCTAGCATTCAGACTTAGGTTTTTGGATAGGTAGATTAGTGTCTTATTTTTATTTTTATTTTTTAAAAATTTTGGTCGATTGTAACTAGGACCAAAAGTGTTGTATTCTTTTACATAGATTGTAACTAGGACCCAAAGTGTTGTAAGGTTTAGTTTACCAAAATTGTATTATGCTTTATTCAATCAATAACATACAAAGCATTTTTTAATATATATTTTGCATTTAGTTTTTTTCTTATTTTATTTTTGCATAAAAAAATAAGTGGTGACTCCACACCACTTACCCAAAAAGAGAGGTGCCCTTAAAAGCACCCGAATCTCTTTTTTTGAGAGCACCCTCCTCGTTAAGGAAGTTCGCGGTCTCTCACTAGTATAGATAATAATGATAAATCTTAAAAGCTCTTCTTTTCTTTTATTTATTTATTTATTTTCTCTATCTTTTTGTTGTTGAGAAAATAGTTAAAATCCCATATTTTCAAAAAGCAAGTTTTGAAACTTTTGCTTATTTCCACTCTCAGTTTAGGTACAATTTTAAAATATAATTATACTTTCGTACGGCTTGCTTTTTAATAAAAAATAAAGTCATCTAAACACACTATGAATTGTCATACATAATTTAAATTTTCTATATTTCGAATATATGGTTGTGAGTCTTGTGGCCATTTTAAATATAGTTATCTAAGGGTATATTAAGTAACAATACTAGAATTTTTTTTCAAGAAAGGCCAAGATAAATATATTAAAAATTTTAAATCTAAAGAATAATATATATATATATATAGTGGGTTCAAATCTGATTCGGTTGATTTTTCTCTAATAAATTTGTTAATTAAAGGAGGCTTAGTTGAAACTAAGTACATCATGAGTCATCGAGAGGGTGTCCTCAAGAAAAAAGGTACATGTCAGGGTCAAAGAGAGTGTGTACGTGAGAGGGTCAAAGAGTGTGTACTTGAGAGTGTTAAAGGGAGTCCTCAGCCTAATCCTTCTCGGCCAAAGGGAGTCTTTAGGAAAGTCTCTTGGGCCAAGTTAGAGAGTGTACATGTGAGGGTCGAAGAGAGGAAAGTCTCCTTAGCCAAAGGGAGTTCTTGGCCTAATGCTCCTTGACCAAGTCAGTGAATGTACCTATAATGGTTTGAAAGAGTACTCCGGAAAGTCTTATCGGCCAAAGGGAGTCATTGACCTAATATTCCTCAGCCAAATCAAAGAGTGTACTTGTGAGGGTTGGAGATAGTACTTTAGAAAGTCTCCTTGGCCAAAGGGTGTCCTCGGCCTAATGCTTTTCAGCTAAGTCAAGGAGTGTACATGTGAGGGTCAAAGAGAGTACTTCAAAATGTCTCCTCAACCAAAGGGAGTTCTCAGCCTAATGTTCCTTGGCCAAGTCAGAGAGTGTCCCTATGAGGGCTTGAAAGAGTACTCTAGAAAATCTTCTTAGCCAAAGAAAGTTTTTGGCCTAATGCTCCTTGGCTAAGTCAGAGTGTACCTGAAAAGGTCTGAGAAAGTACTCCAAAAAGTCTCATTTACCAAAGGAAGTCCCGGGCTAAGTCAGAAAGTGTACCTATGGGTATCAAAAAGAGTACTCTAGAAAGTATTCTTGGCCAAAAGGAGTCCTCAGCTTAATGTTCCTCAGCCAAGTCAGAAAGTGTCCCCGCGAGGGTCTGAGAGAGTACTTGGGAAAGTCTCATCGGCCAAAGGGGAGATAGCTCCTAAGAGGGTAATAGCTCTAAGAGAATTAAAAAGGAGAGAGTGAGAGATAATGAGCCCCTTTTCCAAATGGCCTTTTTCCCTTTTATAGAGAAAAACGTGGTTTTAGGTGCTTAAAGGAATATGTGGTGGTGGGTGAACAAAGAATGTGCGGTTGTATTTTTTTTTTTTTAAATAGGACCACCTACAATAGCCCCTAGTTTTCACTTTCCTGAAGTGAGAAGGGGAAGTGGATACTAGATTCATTCTTGGGACTTTGGATAGCTTGTGGCTTGGCCATACCTAGACAGTTTAGGGTTTAGAGATAATGGTGGCATAGGGCTCAACCATACATGGATGGGCCAGGGTAGGGCTGAGCCAAACATGGGCTGAACAGGGTTTTGATATAATGGCGGCACTAGTCTCGGCCATACCAAGACTGGCCAAGATTTAGAGATGATGGTGGCATTAGGTTCAGCTATACCTGGCTTGGCCAGGATTTGGAGATAATGGCAGCATTGGGCTTGGCCATACCTGGACTGGTTAGGATTTAGAGCATTAGGCGTTGGGCTTGGCCATACTTGGGCAGACTAGAGTTTTGATATAATGATGACTGTTAGGTTCTAAATATTTAGGAATAGATGTTTAGGTTTTAATTTTATGTAAGTTGGCAAATCGAGTACAAAAACATGTCTAGTTTAAGATATTCATGTCTTAGAACAGTGTTAGACATTGCTCAAGTTGGAGAAAGAAGAATTCAAAAACTACCTTACTCGACTGATCGAAAGAACAAATTCGAACGATCGAACTGCGTTTTCTGCAGATTTTAAATTAGACATGAAAGCTTGCAAAACGTTTAGGGTTTGAGTTCAACATTGCTAGATATAAATAAAAAAAGCCGTAAATCATGTTTCAAAAGCCCTAAGAAGACTTATGACTTACTCCTGTGAGATTTATGAGGTTTTATAACCTTTTAACTCAATAAAGCATCTACCGGAAAGAAGATTCATATACAAGAACTGGTGGAGACAAGTTACTGCATACAAGATCAACTATTGCTAATGGTTTAAAGCTTTGAGTGGCATATCAGAGTTACAAACGAGGGTGTTTGTGCCCAACAAATTCAGATAGAAGAGTTTGTGGATTCGAAGCTGTGTGTGGTCACATGAGTAAGTTTTATAAGAGGTAGCATTAGATTTAGGGAAATGGAATTGTTTACAATAGATTTTTCCCTAAATCTAATGCTACCTCTTGTAGTACTTACTCACGTGACCACATGCAGCTCCAAATCAACAGACTCTTCTATCTGAATTTGTTGCACACAAACACCCTCGTTTGTAACTCTAATATCCCACTCAAAACTTTAGACCATTAGCAATAGTTGATCTTGTATGCAACAACTTATCTCCACTAGTTCTTGTATATGAATCTTCTTTCCAATAGATGCCTATTGAGTTAAAAGGTTACAAAACCTCACAAATCTCACAAGAGTAACTCACAAGTCTTCTTAGGGCTCTTGAAGATTGTTTAGGTTAAATCCTCCCCAGGTTTTTTACATTGAAACTGGACGGTTTCATTAGTTTTCCTAGGTCATCATATCTCTTGTTTTCTTTACTTTTCCGCACTTAGTGATATGATTGTTTGTATTTAACCTAGATCTGAATAATAAAACTAAGTAACAACTTGGCTATTAATTAGGTTAAACAATCTAAGTGCACAGGGGTCTAAATAAACTAACAAGTGGTATAAGAGCCAGTTAGCTCCTTTTTTTTTGGTTGTTGATGGGGAGCAGGTTAGCTCTTGATTAGGTAGTTTTACCTAGAGTTGATCCTTAACCTCTGTTGTCAAGGAACGTGGTCACTCTTTAGTGATCCCTCTCCACTTCAATGGGAATAACTATGCCTACTAGAAGGTGAGGATGAAAGCCTTCCTAAAATCTCTGGATGAAAGAGTTTTGATGTTTATGGAAACTGGTTGGGAAGGACCTGCCACTCTTGTGGTTCAATGGTCTGATGCTAAAAAGGAAGCAACTAGCTTTAACAGTAAGACTATGAATGCGACATTCAATATTGTTTCAATAGAAGAATTCAAAAGGATTTCTAATGTAGAAATAGCATACATTATTTGAAATAACGTATAAACTGTGCATGACGGTACAAAAGTCGTTAAGATTAATAAACTGCAATAGTTGACTTCTAGGTTTGTGAGCATTAGAATGGTAGATGATGAGACATTTGATGAGTTGTTTGTCAAACTGAATGATATAGTAAACTCTGCTTTTAATCTGGTGAGGTTTATAAGGAACCTAAGATCATTAGGAAAATCATAAGATCCTTGACTGAAGACTTTAGGCCCAAAGTCACTACCATAACTAAGATCAAGGATGTTGACACTATTCTTATAGATGAATTTGTAGGATCTCTTCAATCTTATGAGTCTAACCTACCCAAGACTAATAAGTCCAAATCTATGGCCTTAAAATCTGTAGATGATGTTGATGAAGTTGTGTTTGATGATGAGATAACATCTATAGAGATTGCTTACCTTGCCAAACATTTTCGAAACCTTTTGGAAAAAAAATAATAGAAGGGCAAAAAATCAAAATGTTGCTAACCCTAAGAAGGTAAAGAAGAATGAGCAAACTAAAAATAATTTTTCTAAAAAATCTAAAGCTAAGGTTGTTCAATTCTCTAACAATTCTTTAGGCCAACAATGCTTTGGATGTCAAGGGTATGGACATGTAAGGTTTGAATGTCCCACATACTTAAGGTCAATGGGTAAAGTTATGACTGTTACTCTTAGTGATGATGAAGAATCTGGTCACGAGTCTAAAAGTGATTAAGAAGGAAATTTCATAGCTTTCACTGATACTACTATAGTTGGTGAATCTAAAATTGTTGATGAGAACCCTTCTGATGGGGAACTCTCTAAGAATGTTGATTTGTAAGAGGCTTACAACAAGTTATACAAGATTGAAGCAAAAGATACTATGACTGTTGACCTAGGATTGAAAAAGATAGATACTCTTGAACATGAAAAGAAAAATCTTTTGGTCAAATTTTTTTATGCTAATAAACTCATAATTGTTGTTAAGATTAAGAACATGTCTTTGATTGCAAATGTCAAAAGTTTAGAATCTGAATTACTTGTTGCTAGAGAACACATTGGTAGGACTTCTAGTTCTAAACTTGATAACATGCAGAGTGTTCAAAAGTCTACGTCTGATAAGACTGGGTTAGGTTATATTAAGAGTGGTTTGCCTTTAGTGGTGACTCCCACCAAGTTTGTTCCTCTTGTGTCTATGCCTAAACCAGAAGTTCGGGTTCATAAGGAAGAAGTCTTAGCTACTAGGAAAATTAAGGTAGATCTAAGTGACGCCAAACCCAAGCAATCTACTCATCTTGTAGGTAAGAAACAACACAAACTTCAATGGTTTTGTCACTTTTGTGGTGGAGCTGGGCATACTCACCCAAACTGCTTTAAGTTGCAAGCTAGCAATCAAGCAACTAAACCAAAAGTGTCTATGCCAAAAGCACAAGATCCCATGTGTCTAGAAACTCCAACTTCAGGTCTGCATCTAAGAAAGTATGGATGCAAAAGACTCATCATAAATGAGTCTGTTTGACATGGTTCTCATGCTTAATCTCTTGATTCTTTGGACAAAATGTTTGGCTTAGGATTTTATTTTCTGCATTTCATTTTAGGATTGATTAGGATGTTTTTAATTTTTTTTAAAAAAATTAAAAAGAAAAAACAAATGTTTTATATTGCACACCACTAAGTATATAATTAAGGTTGGCTAGTAAAATTTACATTTCATGACTGTGTACATTGCTTAGCTTTGATGAGCTACTTTTTGCACTTTACTAATTTGTGCTATTTAGTGCTTAATTGTGTGAGTTGTTTATAGTCTTTGAACAAATGATCTTGATTTTGATGTCACCTTCTTTTGATCGTAAGGATTAGAAAATTCTAAGAAAAAACATAAATAACCATCTCACCAATGTTACTCACCAATCATGAATACCTTTGTGCAAATCATAAAAACCATACTAGGTAAGATGTAGCACTTGCACGGCAACATAAAATGAGGTGTTATCTTAAAAAAAAGGTTTGTAACAAGGGTATTTTCTTTTCTATCTCCTATATTCCCATGCATGATATCATTGATTGTACTCAAAAGAAAAAAAATAAAAAAAAATAAAAAGAAAAAAAAGAAAAAGCAAAAATAATCAAAATATTTTTACATGATTGCAAGCGTGCTTTTTAGGAGATGTAAGAGTTATATGATGTATCTCTTAAGGTAATAGTCACTTTCAAACCAATTTGATTGATGATGTAGAAAATTTGTTTAATTACTATCTAAATATCACATTTTTTGTACTTTGTACACTTACAAGTTGCACACACTACACACAAATCAATGCTAAATCCTGTATATAAGATTGTGTGTTGACTAATCTAGCCATCTTTAATTACTCATGAAGTGATGTTTGATAATTTTTTTTTATTTGAGTTGAATTTGAAGAAAAGTGTTTTAGAAGTTCTTAAATCGAGTGATTTTACTTCTATTTTGTGAAAATTTGAAAATTTAAGAGCAAAATGTTTTTAAAATCTTTTGGAAGTGTTCATGTGCATATCATATCATAAAAATTGTTTTTAGCTGATTTTCTGCAAAATTTCTAGGATTTTTCAAAACTTCAAATTTTTACTGGTCTGATCAATCAAAGCTGATCCTTGACCGATTGAAAATGTCTATTTTTCAAGCCAAAAATCTCTATCTGGCTTAATTCTTGCTTGATTGATTCTCGATTGATCGAAAATTTTAAAACCTTCTCTTCAATCGTTGCTCGATTCCTCTCGACCGATTGAAATTTGAAAATTTCGAATTCCTAAGGTTTGACAGATCAGTTTTGTCCTTTTTCACTCTTTCTCTTCAATTTGTCTCGATCCTTTCTTCAAACTCAAAAAAAAAAAAAAAAAAAAAAAAAAGTCTTTTCTAGGTAAAAGCTTCAAGGGTTTTCTTCTACAACATTAGGTATGACACTTTTACCCCTTCTTTTTTATTAAGTCACATTCATTCATGCATAAATCAAAAGTTTTCTTAAAATTTTTTGACTGAGAAATTTTGAGGATTTTGAGTATTTTGTGTTGATTTGTTCAATGGATTTTTGTTTATGCATGATATATACATGTTTCCTCTGCTTTAATTTGAAAATTTTTAAAATTATTTCATGTGTTGATAAGAATCAACAAGCATTAAAGGATCCATTACTTGTTCCAGTTAGGCCTATTACAAGAGCAAGATTCAAAAAGATCAAAGAAGCACTTAATTGGCCGATTCAAGAGATTTGGGCCGATTCTAACATAGGACATTCCAAGCTTGGCCCAAAGGAAGATGAAGGTGTAATAAATTTAATCCAAGCTATTGAGGGCTGATCTGGCATAATTGGGCGTGATTTATGGTGTGGATTAATGGTTGATTGATTTTCTAGCTCCATACCAATTAATAGATATTTTCCTATTCTAAAGTTGCTAATTTCAGACCAAATCCACCTTAATTTTAGGCTTCTATTATTTAGAATGTTTTTTAGCTATTTTCCTATTTTGGAGCTGCTAATTTCAGACCAAATTAACTTTAATTTAGGCTTTTATTATTTAGTACATTTTTTTCCCTATTTTCGGTCATGTCATATAAATATCATGCACTCATTGTGATGGAGGGATTATTGAAAAAAAAAGAAAAAGAAAAAGAAAAATGTGAGGTTTTGCTTATTCTTTTGGTTTTTCAAGAATTATGAACTTATCAGGGATTCTTCCTTGTGGTGTTCAAAATTTATACCTTTGGTTTGTAATTCAGTTATAATCGTTGGGTCTAGGTCTGTTACTTATACCTCTAGTTTGCGTTTCATTTATAAGCGTTAGGTTGGGGGTTCCATCAAAATATAAATTTTAGCTTTCTTGGGCAAATATTCCAATATTATTTGTTTGGTCTCAAAGCGTGTCGATAGAGGTTTGCATCATGTGTTCTTGAGAATTTGGGGATTTTGTTCAATTGGGTAAAATTAGGTAAAATTGACCATTGTTATTGATTGATTGATTGATTGTTTATATCATGTTTTATACCTGTTGTGATGACTAGTTGCTCAATTTTTGTGTTTTTTTGAAAAATTAGGGTTTATGTTCTTCATAAATTGGGGTTTTTTCATAAAACTTGATTTTCTCGGTCAATTTTTCAAAATTGTGTGAATTTGGACACCTCAATGCATTAGTTCATGCATCATTTGAGTCCATGCATATATATCCTGTTTATATCTTTAATGCAGTCTGCCATTGGTTTTTGTGTTCTTGTTCTATTTCCTCCCTCTTTAGATCTTAGAAATGGCCCCTAAGAAAGCTAAAACCAATGTCAAAACCAAAGCCAAAAGAGTAGTTGGGTCCACTTCTTCCTTTAATGAGGAGTTTGTTCAGATTTGGTTTCATACTCTACCAAATGCTCAAAAGTTTGAAAATTTGTGATAGGAAGATTAACCTAGATGAGTTAGACCCATTTGTCAAACAAATTTAGAGTCTAGGAGTTGGTTATCTCTCTGTTTTGATTAAGTGTCTCTTCTTGTTGCCTTGATTATAGAATTCTATTCAAATCTCTCTATTTACTTTGCTTCATCCGACAGTCACTTCTTGACTACTTGGATTCGAGATGAAGATTTTCAGATAACTAAGAAAATAATTTTTGCTGCTCTTTTTGTGCCTCTTGTTCAACATCCGACCTATCCATATACTAAGTCTCCTCCATTAGATGATGTCATGTCTCTTCTCTGTGGAAGACCTATCATATAAGGTTCTGAGCCTAGACTCCATTTTCATGAGTTAACTAAGCTTACCTACTTGATGTTTAGGATTGCAAGCCATAACATCTTTCCTATTTCTCATGTGCATACCATTCCTATTGATAGGTGCATTTTCCTATATGCTCTTATTATTGGTGCTTCCATATGTTTTCCCTCTCTTTTCATACAAACTATTGTTGAGGTCCATAGGAACAACACTAGGAAACAACGACTCTTCTTTCTTGTCTTTATCCATAGGATCTTAGACTTCATAGAGTTAGAGCATTTTCCCTCCTCTGAGTTGGTTCACCTCACAGCACCCCCTTGGATTACCTTCCTCAAATAATGCATTGCACAGAAGAAGCTTGCTGAACCAAGTCTAAGAACAACAAAGAGACAAAGAGTAGAGCCTTCACATGAGGATATGCCTACTGATCTTACAACTACTATTGTTGATGATGATGATAAGGATGATGCTGGTGTAGATGCTGCTGGTCCTTCTACAACCTCTCCTTCTCTTTGCTCCATGCTTAAGAGAGTACTTGAGACACAATTGTCACAGCATATCATATTGGAGACATTCATGACAACACAGGTGGCTCATGGACAACTTTTGGATGATCTTATCTCTAATGTAGCTGCCTTGAGAGTTGAGTTTACTAAGTATAGGAGTTCTTTTTCACCACCTCCACCCTTGGATGTTTGATGGTTGCCTTTGACAATACGTAACAAAAAGGGGGAGTAGATGTGAGAGAGCTTTTGTACTTAGGGGGCGCAGATTTTGTACTTAGGGGGAGCAGTTTTTATTTTTGAAGATGTATATTTTGAGTTTGAGTATTTATGTTTTCATGCTTTGATCGTATAGCTTGTGGTTATGTTTATTTTGTTTAGTTTGTTCTTGTTTCACAAACTTGATAATTATTGATACATTGATTATTCTCATTGGATATCTTGTTTTAGTTTGATTTTGTGAAATCAAGTTCAAGCTATGATTTATATTGTATTTTTCACACGTGTTTATGGTTTGTTTTCAATGTTTCAAGAATTTACAGGCTATTTCTTTTATGATGTTGCTGCCTATAATTGCAACTTGTAGATAGTAGATTATGACTAAATTGTAGTAGGGAAACAACTTGTATTGGGTTAGTTTTTGAATTTGAGCAATACATGTTTATGTATGTTTTGTCACGGAATGCCAAAGGGGGAGATTTTAGGTTCTAAATATTTAGGAAAAAATGTTTAGGTTCTAATTTTATGTAAGTTGGCAAACCAAGTACAAAAACATGTCTAGTTTAAGATATTCATGTCTTAGAACAGTGTTAGACATTGCTCAAGTTGGTTCAAGTCAAGATTCAAGAATAGTCAAGCTACAGAAAGAAGAATTCAGAAATTGTCTTGCTTGACCGATCGAGAGAACAGGTTCAACTAATCGAAATGCATTTTCAACAGATTTTAAATTAGGCTCAAAAGCCTGTGAAACGTTTAGGGTTTAAGTCCAACACTGCTAGGTATAAAAGGAAAACCTTAAATCACATTTCAAAAGCCCTAAGAAGGCTTGTGAGTTACTCCTGTGAGATTAGTGAGGTTTTGTAACCTTCTAACTCAATAAGCATCTACTAGAAAGAAAATCCATATACAAGAACCGATGGAGACAAGTTGCTGCATACAATATCAACTATTGCTAATGGTCTAAAGTTTTGAGTAGGATCTTAGAGTCACAAATGAGGGTATTTGTGTGCAACAAATTAAGATAGAAAAGTCCGTGGATTTGGAGCTGCGTGTGGTCACACGAATAAGTACTACAAGAGGTAACATTAGATTTAGGGAAAAATCTATTGTAAACACTTCCATTATATATAGTGAATTTTTTGCCTTGAGGATTGTTTAGGTTAAATCTTCCCTAAGTTTTTTAGCTTGAAACTAGATGGTTTCATTAGTTTTCTTAGGTCATCATATTGCTTGTCTTCTTTACTTTTCTGCACTTAGTGATATGATTGTTTATATTTAACCTAGATTTGAATAATAAACCTAAGCAACAACTTGGTTAATTAATTAGGTTAAACAATCTGAGTGTATAGGGGTGTAAACAAACTAATAGCGGCGTTGGGCTTGGCCATACCTGAGCTGGCCAAGATTTAGAGATAATGACAATGTTGGGCTCAGCCATACATGAACTGGCCAAGATTTTGAGATAATGGTGACACTTGGCTTAGCCATACCTGGACAAGTCAGGGTTTTGATATTATGGCTGCACTGGGCTATGCCATACCTAGGCTGACCAGGAGTTAAAGATAATGGTGGCACTAGGCTCAAACTTACCTAGACTAGCCAAGATTTAGAGATAGTGGCGACGTTAGGCTCAGTCATACCTAGACTAGCCAGGGTTTTGATTGTCTAATGCCTTCTAAGAGAACCTTGAAAAAGTCTTCTATGATAGACACCAATCTAGCCCTCATTTGTTGTGTGGCTAGAAGCTACTTTTATG
Source organism: Quercus robur (assembly GCF_932294415.1). NCBI lineage: Eukaryota > Viridiplantae > Streptophyta > Magnoliopsida > Fagales > Fagaceae > Quercus > Quercus robur. The sequence goes on from NC_065535.1 coordinate 46,155,235, forward strand.
TAAGGGCTAGACCTTAATCTTAAGTTGCACTATAGCCTCAGCCAAAGGGAGGCCTCAGCCAAGTCAAAGAGTGTACTTGTAAGGGTCGAAGAGAGTTATTTGGAAAGTATCCTTAAATAAAAGGAGTCCCCGGCCAAGTCAGATAATGTACTTGTAAGGGTCTAAGAGAGTACTCAGAAAAGTCTCCTTGGCTAAAGTGAGTCCTCGGCCTAATGCTCCTCAGGCCAAGTCAGAGAGTGTACTAGTGTGGGTTAGAGAGAGTACTCTAGAAAGTCTCTTCGACCTAATGCTTCTCGACCAAGTCAAAGTGTACCTATGAGGATCGGAGAGAGTACTCTGGAATGTCTCATTGGCCAAAGGGAGTCCTTAGCATAATGCTCCTCAGCCAAGTCAGAGAGTGTCCCTGTGAGTGTTTGAGAGAGTACTTCGGAAAGTCTCCTAGGCCAAAGGGAGTCCTCAGTTTAATGCTCCTCGGCCAAGTCAGAGTGTACCTGAGAGGGTCTGAGAGAGTTCTTAGGAAATTATCCTTGGCCAAGTCAAAGAATGTACTTGTGAGGGTCGGAGAAAGTACTTTAGAAATTCTCCTCGGTTAAAGGGAGTCCTCAACCTAATGCTTTTTGATCAAGTCAGAAAGTGTTCTACTGAAGGTTTGAGAGAGTACTTCGGAAAGTCTCCTCGACCAAAGGGGAGATAGCTCCTAAGAGGGCCAGAGCTCTAGAGGAATGAGAGAAAGAAAGCCCCCCAACACCCCCCCCCCCCTTTTTTTTTTTTTTTTTTCCAAATGGTCTTTCTCCATTTTATAGAGAAAATTGTGATTGTAGATACTCAAGGGAATATATGGTGGTGGGTGAATAGAGAATGTGTGGTTGTAGATGCTCAAGGGAATATGTGGTAATGAGTGATTAAAGAATGTGTGGTTGTATTTGTTTTTTGCTTTTATTTTTAAATGGGACCCCCCACACACGCTCGCATCAAAATAATGTTATTACTTCAACATATTAAACTAAACTCATAATTTCTTAAATCTAATCTTATTTAACCTAAGTAATATCACCAAGAACTATTATAGTTTGCTACTAATCCTTATTATAATTTAAATATGTCAAAATTAAGAATTATTGATACATTCTTTAAAACAAGAAGATGTTGAAAATAAAAAAGGAAAAACCTTTGGATTATACTATGGAAAATTCAATTTCCCAAAGAAGTTATAAGAATCTCCAAATATGAATTCTTTTATGGATATTTTGGTTGTTTATATTGAAAATAAAATTGCTAAGAACTTTAGAACAAATTTGATACTTGATTATATTAGTTATCTAAATAAGTAAAAGTATATATCTAATATTTTTACCTAATCTTCTCACATATTTATTTAAATTCGATAAACACTTTTGTATTCTGTAAATCTATTGGTTTATAAAAAATATTTTTTGACATCTTGAACCATATTTAGATTTTTTTTAATACTTCTATATGTAGTATAATATATAGCATGAAAAAAGAAAAAGAAAACTTATTAATCATTATATTTTAATTTTATCCCCTTAAAAGACAAATTGTTGTTTTTGTCATTGTCCTTTACCACAATAGTAGCTAACAAAGGAGAGAGAGAAAGAAAGCCCGGTCATGTGCGATTGTTGCCCCATCCAGGACTTGTGATCACACATATAGGATGAGAACGATTATTTGCATATTGCTATCTTAGTGAAAGGGAAATATCAAGTACCCACCTTATCTCCAAACCTTGGCATGTAGTTAGAGCATTCACAACAGTGGAGCTAAAAATTTAGCTTTTTAACTCCACCAAAAGTTACTTTATCTATTTTACCTACACACATGCTGTAGCAATGGATCTATTTTAGCTTTCAACACAATAGAATAATACAAACATCACAATAAAATAATATATCCCATTACCCAAAAAACATCCACAGCAACAACCACAACCACTTCTACCATCAGCCACAGCCATAACCACAGCCATAACCACCACCACCAACACCACCGCTGCCGCCACCACCATTCATCAACTAGAGAAACCCAGCCACCATTCATCAACCATCAACAAACCCCATTCATCAACCATCAACAAAATCAAAACCCATTCATCAAACTAAAAATAGAACCCATCATCAACCATCAAATTAGCCAAAAGCCACCACGAAACCAAAGAAACCCAACCACCATTCATCAACCATCACCAAACCCCATTCATCAACCATCAACAAAATCAAAACCCATTCATCAAAATAAAAATAGAACCCATCAACATAAAATCCAGTCACGGCGACAACGCTGTTTTGTCAATCACGGTGACAAAATCAAAACCCAGCACTGGTGATCATGGGTCTTGGTGTTTGAGATGGAGAAAGATTGAGAGACAAAGTAGAAGAAAAATGAGATAGCAAAGAGATAGGGGCAGAGAACGAAGAGATCAATCGGCGTTGTCGGCGCTGGGCAGGGGCTTAGGTCGACGACAAGTGAAGGAATTGAAGCTTGCAACGGGAAGAAATGAAGAGTGTGAGGACCGACAGAGGAGAGAGAGGAGCAACGGGTAGAAATGGGGAAGGAGGAGAAAGAAAAAAAAAATTAAAATATTCTAACCATAGTGTGAACACAAAATAAAATAATATATATTTTTTTTTTAAAACTTTAGAGCTACATTGCACATCTATCTTTAGATGTGCACTGTAGCTGAGAAGCAAAAAAAATTGGCTATAGCTCCACTGCTGTAGCTCTACTTTTGTGATCAGTGGTGCTAAAAAATAGCAATATAGTTATTTAGCATCACTGCTGTGAGTGCTCTTAGAGCATTAGAAAATCAATCAATGCTGTACATGGCCACAAACAATTCTTCTACAACCACAAATTTTTGCTACAATTTTTTGAAGTGATTGATTGTGAGGGGGTAGATAATTACTTTAAATGAACTAACTATTTTTTTTCTCCATCACATATTACTTATCATGTTAGAAGTGATCGATAATTACTTTCAAATAAACCAACTATTTTTTTTTTCCCATCACTTACTATCAAACATATTAGAGTTGTAATAAAAATCGCGGTACAAAAGTTTTATCTTTTTAAACTTTCTGTCCCTTTTTCCCTTTATGCAATACTACTGTAACCATATTTTAAGATTGTGTTGGGCAAAAAATTAAATTCATTAATGACACACGTGGTATTATTTGATTGGGCCACATTTAAAGTAAAAACCTATGAGATCACTAGTCAGCAGTGGATTTGAAGCCATGAAATGAAAAAAAATAAAATAAAATAAAAATGGCATAAATGTAGTGAAGGAAAGGTGAAACAACTTTGATTGAATGAAAGCACGTGAGCAACTCGTGAAGACAAAAGTTATAGGAACAATTACAAAGAGATGCGGAGCAGAGCAATGAAATATAGAGATGTGGACACCTCAAACAGTTAGTTATAAAGAGGTTACCAATTCTTAAATGATCATGGCAATCAAGAGGCATTAGAGAGCGACACATGGCACAAAGGTGGAAAAATATAACTGTCAAGTCCTCAAACTATAAATAGATCAGGATCAGGGCCTCATTTTATTAGCAACAAAGGACACACGCACATACCATACCTTGAGGACTTATCAAGAGCACAAATAGAGTACTTTCAAAGCTTATTAGTTTAGATTCTTAGGAAGTAGTCTTTTAGGCCTATAAGGAGATTATCATCATATACTTAAAAGTTTATGTTCCTCTGTGTACATGTCTTTGTGATTTCAATCAAGTATCCAGTTGTTTTATGCAATTAGTAGCTGTTAATCTTAGTTTGATCTAATTTACTTTTGATTTGGAAGCAATTTAGTGTTTTAGTTGGTTTGAATCCTTTAATTTCTTGTGATTTGACTTCAATAAAGATGATTTGTCGTAGTTTAGCTTTAGTCAAGATGATTGACATTGAACTCTTCAATTTCAAAATGATTTACTTCGAATTTAATAGTCACTTTAGCTTCATCCAATAGCTTAATTTAGTCATTTTAGAAACTTTAGTTTTTAGGATTTGTCATTCTCGTAGTGTTAACTTGAGCATATTTCAAAAGTCCGATTGAATTTGGTGTTTTCGAACTCCAGACTTTAGTCTATGAAGTCAAATAGCATTTCAAGCTAGATATATTATCTTAAGAACCATCTCGAGGTAACAGCAATCAACTAAGAATCATCTCGAGTAACCGGAAAAGGCAATTAAGAAACCAAGTTTAAGAAAATAAAATAAAAGGTTTTGATCAAACAAATGAATCTACAAAATTTGAAAATATACTGGCTAATGTTTGTGTCCTTGTAAAGATTATTTTCTGAAATGGTTTTTTTTGGAGGGATTTTAAGTTGTTTCTGGATCAAATTCACCTTTTGAGATTGAAAGTTGAAACATAATATTGACTTTCAGAATTATTGTTGCGCTAATGAGTACTATTGATATCGTGATATCAATAATATCGATGTTTCAAAAGAATGACTTTTATATATGTCGGGCATGACAACGAAAGTCGTAGGTCTCATACTAATCAACAGGTGTTGTTTGGGTTCATTAAACAAAGGTTACCAAAATAATTATGGGTGCACACTTCAATCTCATAATAACTAATAAATGTGAAGATTGATGCACTTAATCGTTTGGAATATTAATTAAAAAGGAGGGGGGTAATTCTTAAAAAGGAGGGGGTAATTCTACGGTACCCAAAAAAAGGGTACGGTACCCATTAGTAGGTAACCTGCTATATCGGGTTACATTTTTCTCACATTTGATAGTTCCATTCTTACATTGTGCAATTGCAATATCATATATAACAGTTCTTTTCTTATATTTAGTGGTTCCCTTACTTTTTTTCTCAAATATAACGGTTTTATCCTCACATTGTACAGTTCTAACATCACATGTGACAGTTCTTTTCTCACATTTAGTAGTTCTTAAATTTTTTTTTCTCACATTTGACTGTTCTATCCTCATATTGTGCAGTTCCAACATCATATGTGACAGTTCTTTTGTCACATTGGTGGTTCTCTTACTTTTTTTTTCTCACATTTGACAATTTCATCATCACATTGTGCAGTTCCAGCATCACATGTGACAGTTCTTTTGTCACATTGGGTGGTTCCCTTACTTTTTTCTCACATATGACAGTTCTATCCTCACATTGTGCAGTTCTAACATCACATATGACAATTCTTTTCTCACATTTGGTGGTTCTCTTACTTTTTTTTTCTTACATTTGACTGTTTCATCCTCATATTGTGCAGTTCCGACATCACATGTGACAGTTCTTTTCTCACATTGGTGGTTCTCTTACTTTTTTTCTCACATTTGACAATTTCATCCTCACATTATGCAGTTCCAACATCATATGTGACAGTTCTTTTCTCACATTTGGTAGTTCCATTACTTTTTTCTCACATTTGACGGCTCCATCTTCACATTGTACGGTTCTAACATAATATTTGACAGTTCCCTTCTTATATTTGGTGGTTTCCTTATTATTTTTTTCTCATATTTGATGGTTCCATTATCACATTGTGCAATTCCAATATAACATTTGACAGTTCTTTTGTTGTCACATATAGTGGTTCCTTTATATTTTTTTTTTTCCTCAAATTTGATAGTTTCATTATCATATTAAGCAGTTCCAATATTGCATCTGCTCTATTTTTGTGACATGTGACAGTTCTTTTGTGACATGTGATAATTCTTTTGTTACATTGAGTAGTTCTCTTACTTTTTCCTCACATTTGACGGTTTCATCCTCACATTGTGCAGTACCAACATCACATGTGACAGTTTTTTTCTCACATTTAGTGGTTTCCTTACTTTTTTCTCACATTTGACAGTTCCATCCTCACATTATGTAGTTCCACCATCATATGTGACAATTTTTTTCTCACATTTGGTGTTTCCCTTACTTTTTTCTCACATTTGACGGTTCTATACTCACATTATGCAGTTTCAACATCACATGTGACAGTTCTTCTCTCACATTTGGTAGTTTCCTTAATTTTTTCTCACATTTGATGGTTTTATCCTTATATTGTTCAGTTCCAACATCACATGTAACAATTCTTTTCTCACATTGGTGGTTCTCTTAATTTTTCTCACATTTGACAGTTTCATCCTCACATTATGCAGTTCCAACATCACATGTGACAGTTCTTTTGTCACATTGGGTAGTTTCCTTACTTTTTTCTCACATTTGACGATTCCATCCTCACATTGTGCAGAACCAACATCACATGTGATAGCTCTTTTCTCACATTTAGTGGTTCCCTTACTTTTTTCTCACATTTGACGGTTCCATCCTCACATTGTGTAGTTCCACAATCACATGTGACAGTTCATTTCTCATATTTGGTGGTTCCCTTACTTTTTTCTCACATTTGATGGTTTTATCCTCACATTGTGCAGTTCCAACATCATATATGACAGTTATTTTCTCACATTTGGTGGTTCCCTTACTTTTTTCTCACATTTGACGGTTTCATCCTCACATTGTGCGGTTCCAACATAACATTTGACAATTCCTTTCTCACATTTGGTGGTTCCCTTATTTTTTTTCTCACGTTTGATGGTTCTATTATCACATTGTGCAGTTCTAATATAACATTTGACAGTTCTTTTGTCACATATAGTGGTTCCTTTACTTTTTTTTTCTCAATTTTGATGGTTCCATTATCTTATTAAGCAGTACCAATATCGCATCTGCTCTGTTTTTGTCACATGTGACAGTTCTTTTGTCAGATTAAGTGATTCCCTTCCTTTTTCTTTTTTCTTTTTTTTTTTTTTTTTTTTTTTTCATATTTGACATTTCCATCCTCACATTGTGTAGTTCCAATATCACATGTGACAGTTCTTTTCTCACATTTGGTGATTCCCTTTCTTTTTTCTCACATTTGATGGTTTCATTTCGTCCTCACATTGTGTAGTTCCAACATCACATGTGACAGTTATTTTCTCACATTTGGTAGTTCCCTTACTTTTTTCTCATATTTGATGGTTCCATCCTCACTTTGTGCAGTTCCAACATCACATTTGATAGTTCTTTTGTCACATTCAGTGGTTCTCTTATTTGTTTCTCACATTTGACGATACAATCCTCACATTGTGTAGTACCAACATCATATGTGACTGTAATTTTGTCACATTCGGTGGTTCCTTTTTTTTTTTGTCACATTTGATGGTACCATCCTCACATTATGCAGTATCAACATTACATGTGACTGTACTTTTGTCACAGTTACATTCGGTAATTCCCTTATTTTTTCCTCACATTTGGTGATTCTATTATCACATTAGGCAGTACTAACATCACATTTAACCGTACCGTACTTTTCTAACATTTGGGGGTACTTTAATTTTTTCTCTCACATTTGATGATTCCATTGTCACATTAAGTAGTACCAACATCACATATGACTGTACTTTTACCTCATTCAGTTGTACCCTTATTTCTTTTCTTACAAGTGATAGTTCCATAATTATATTAGGTAGTGCCAACATCACATGTAACCGTACTTTTATCACATTCAATGGTTCCTTTTTTTTCTCCCCCTCTCCCCCTCCCCCTCCCCCCCCACATTTGATGGTCCATTAGGTAGTACCAATATCACATGTGATCAAAATACCCTGAAACTCTCACAAATTACTAGGATACCCTTAAAACCAAAAAGATGACCAAAATACCCTTAGAACCTATAAAGTGACTGAAATGACCCTAAATCCTAAAAAATGTTCAAGATACCCTTAGAAGCTAAAAAATGACCTTAAAACCTAAAAAATGATTGAAATGACTTTGTAACCTAAAAAGTGACTGAAATACTCTTAGAATCTAAAAAATGACTGTAATACACGAAAAATAACTGGAATACCCATAGAACCTTATAAATGACTGAAATACCCTTAGAACCTAGAAAATGATCAAAATGACCATAAAACCTAAAAAATGACTAAAATGACCTTATAACCAAAAAGTGATTGAAATACCTTTAGAACCTAAAAAACAACTATAATGCACTTGAAACCTAGAAAATGAACGAAATATCCTTAGAATCTTAAAAATGACTAAAATGATCCTAAAACCCAAAAAATGACCAAAATACTCTTAGAGGTAATAACTTAGTGGTAAAACATCTTAGAGGCAATAACTTAGTGGTTCCCTTATCTACATTTATATGTATTTTTAAACATCTTAGAGGCAATAACTTAGTTGTAAAACAAGCGTGTTTTAACCAGGATACCCTGGTTTGAGCCTTTGCATTGATCCCTTACCATTAATTTAATTTTTAAAAATAATTAACACTTTGAAACATAATCCTTGCTGGTATCTTTTTCTATTCACCCTAGATTATCCATTTGTATATGATGCAATTTGTTTACTAAGAAATCACTTTTCCATATTCACATATGAAAAGATAAAGAATTCACTAGTTCTATTTGTATATACCATAGATGATCCAAAGAAATCAGACCAACTACTTGCACTTGGAGCTATAAATGAAAATTTTTATCTCATAATATATCTATAACTTGATTTGATATGTAACTTACTTTCATGTACTACAAGTAGTTCTCTTGTTGCAAAGTATCTCAAAGAAGCAAAACAACTACAAAGAAATCCATTTAAGAAGGGAAGATTCATTTAAAAAAAAATTTCTGCTACAATGTGTTTCGTTCACATCTATATCTAAATACCATCATGGTAACAATTGAAAAAGAGAACCAAAAGCATCTGCATGTCTGGATTTCATTCTTAAATTCTCAAGATGGCAACTTCTAACTTATAGGAATTTCTTATTGTCCATTCCACAACTCCAATGGCAACTGAAATAACTGCATTTAAATGGTATAACTATTAGTGCTTTAAAAAAAAAGGAGATATTCGTAAGAGTATATCTCTTTGCATAGAGCCTTAGATATTTAGTTATTATTTAAATAACTTTAATTACTCAAGAACTTTAGCTTATCTAGCTCAAATTGACAATATCAAGTTTAAAATCATATGTAATAAGTTTATTATAAAAAAAAAATCAAGTAAACAACAACAAGCTAAAAAAAGGGATATAATTAACCTTTGAGATGTTTCTTACCATCTGAAAGTTGAGTAATAATGTAAATGATTGTGGGTGCATATCAGTGTTTCAGCTTTGTTTTAGAGCTTGATCTTGTTATATGGACTTCAATTGTATGTGCATATGCATTCTCGATGTTATAAGTGTTTGGACTCATTTACAGAAGCAATACACAACATAATAAGCAAAAAATTTTAACTTATTTAATAAACCCATCCATAAATTACATCAAATGTTCCCTAATAGCTTCCAAGAATAATCATATCACTATGCACAACATAAACATACACAGTGACTCCATTGACACATTTGGTACTTGGTTCTTTACATAATCAATTGCTTCGGGCTCCACAATTGGAGTTTCCATGATTCACAAGATCCATCAAAGGAGGAAGTACATCTTGGACAACACCGTGATAAAAAATTTCACACTTTTAACCATATTTTACAGCCGGTTGTTAGCATATCTAACCATATCCTGTATATAAAAGCAATTCAAATTATGAAAGGAAATATCTAAAGTTGTAAAAACCTTAACTTCAACTAAATTAACAATGGGCATCAATTTATTTCAATCTTTGGGGGTTGAACTGGATTATGACTAATATCCAGTGAAAACATTATGTGGAGTTGGTAGTGTTGGGATTTAATTTTTACAAATATGGACATGCTTGAACATGGTTGCTTTTAAGTAAACATAGTACTAAATTCCACCATTATAGTTGTCATTTTTCTTTATCCAATGCAATTCCAAAAGTGCAGAAAACAAAGCTTACAATAATACACAAAAATAAAGCTAATAGATGGAAATATGCTCTGTAAACATAATTAGAGTACATATACGAACAAATACAGAAAATCCTTATTTCCAATGTCAAATAAACCCTCTAATCAAGAGCTCTAATTTGTCTATGAACATGGGTCACATAATGATTTAATTTCTCTGGGTCGAGATGGAGAGTATTATTCTCTATTAGAACTACAATGTGGCAGCTCCTTTAAGAAGTATACTAGAGAAACTATGAAACCTTATAAACATTCATAACTACCATAAAAAGTTGAGAAACAAAGGGTGACACCCATAAATTATAAAGGACATGAATTGCTTTACTTTATATCTTTGTACTTTGTGGGATTTTATTGTATTGGGTTTAGTATTAAGTTGGTGAAAACTCAAGCTTAAATGAAGAATCAGTGGATTTCACGAGAAGCTCGCGAGAAGCTAAGCCGCGAAAGAGTCACGTGAGGAGCACATGACTGGAAGGTGAAGAGTCGTGCCAGGATGTCGTTTTTGCGAGTGTCTCGCTGGTAAGGCCTTCCCTCGAGACAGTCGCGAAACATTCTGCCTGGAGGATTTTTTAGTGCGACTTCCCTACCCTTCACCCATGCTATATATACCCTCATTACCCACAAATGTAAAGGAGGCCATTCAGAGAGAAAAACCCTAGATAGGTTTTCTACAACACACACCCATCTTTTTGAGAGAAAGCTACTCATCCTTAATGAGAAATCATTGTAGCCTCTTCTCCTTCCCTCTCCCATTATCATACCTTGAGAGGAGATTTATACCCAAACACAATCCATACCTTTTCAGTGTAGTGAGTGTTTTTGGTGTTGTTGGGAAGTATTGGAAGAAGCTAAGGATGACAAATGCAACATGGAGCTTGTTGCAGGATTTAGAGAGCTAGACAAGACATGGTTTTAGAAGCCTTGTTGGAGTAGGAGCTTGGAGGGCTTAGGTACAGTGGGTAGATTAGGCTTGGAGAGTCTCTTGCTAACTCATGTATCCCAACTAATTGTCTAGTGGATCAATTACCGCTTGGAGGGCGGCGGAGAGGTTTTCGCCGAGTTCTTCGGTTTCCTCTTTGATAACACATTGGCGTGTTATCTGTGTTTGCATTCTTCTTCCCTACTCTTTTACATTTTATTTTACTGCTGTGATTATATGAATATGTGTTAGAGTAGCTTGTTTGTTTATCCGCTCACATTTACACTATTCCGCACTTAGAATTAAGTTAGTATAAAATCTATCGAGCCGTAACTTTAATTTGAGGGTCTTAACAACTCTTGTGTTTTTTAACACATTTTCGAGCTTTCAAAAATAATAATAATAATTTATGAATCAATAAAGATATTTTTTTGGATAATACAGTAAAGAATTTTATTCAAAGTAAGATAAGTATACAGTAGGAGCCCCAAAGACTCTAAACCAGCAGCTGACATAGTAGAACTCTGCATTACATACCATAACAACAACACAAACACACCATCCAAAGTAGGCAAATTCAACCCTCATAGGCATGATTATCATGGTAAGGGGAAAAGATGACATCACAAAATGCTTAATCATGCATGAAAAAAGTTTCAAATGGTCAAGATTTTTGTATTCTTAATCATACATTATGTTAATTTTGTTTTAATTTTACTTATTAATTTGAGAAGACTTTGGGGGACATCTTGTTTTGGCTGATATAATTTTCGAGCTTGGATCTTTGCCCCCAAATCATCACAGATAACTAGCAATCATATAACCCAAAATACCCAAACAAAATCAAGCTAAAATACCTAAACAAATTAATCCAAAATCAGGAAGAAAAAGAAAACAATTCTTACACAAGATCTATCTTCTCAATACTAAAATACCTAAATCAAAACTAACCTAAAAGTAATAACCAAATCAAATATATATATATATATATATATATATATATATAAATAGCTTCTCCCACAAAAATTCTCACCGGTGGCAGTAGTGGACGATCTGACGTTGACGGATGGTGTGCGGCAGCTGCAACGGTGGTGGTGGAGGCAGCGGTGGCAGTGACATAGAGCTTGCCAAGTCTCTCTCATTCAGCCTCTTTCGTTCTCCGTTTCTTTCTCTTTGGTTTTCTTTTTTCATTTTATACCCTACCTATTCTACCGGTAACAAGTTTACCTAATAATTTAAATAAACGGTCAAGACTGAAAATTTTAAAATGTACTGCTAAGATTTAAGTGGGTACTGTACCCATTGAAAAAAGAGGTGGGTATTATTGAACCCACTTCACACGTATTCCCACATTCGTCAGAATCCCAAGGGATCCTCACAACTTTAGAGGCTTCCCTTGGAACTTGTTCCAAATGCCAAATAGCATTCGACAGCGAATTTCCCCAATGACACTACTAGCCCTTAGTTATCGACCTCACTATATACGTGTCCTATCCTGACTTTCCTCATTGCTGGTCAATGTTTAAGCCGACCACTCAAGGAGTTGTCCCTTTGACCCATAATCCTGATCTTAAGGATTGGGTTCATTGTGATAAGGCTTAGAGTTAACTCCCTTCACGCGTACCATACTTAGTTCCTCTAATGGGCCTTGGGCCCTATTTTGGGTTTTGATTCAGTGGGTTTGCACAAGCCTTCCGGTCCTAATCCCCCACATATATAAAATGAGATCACAAAAATTAATAAATGCTCAATTATGAGTCATAATGCACAATTTTAAATTAAAAAAAAAAATCCATATGTTAATGATGTATTGGTTTATATGCACAAATTTATTGTGGTTGTGTGTGTTTCTTTAGATATATGTATACAGTTTGACTTTAATTTTTGAAAAAAATTTTAAAAATTATTTAATAAAACATTAAATGCATTTTAATAGCTGCCCTTAAAGCATTTATTAACAAAATCCAATTAGTTATGCCAAATTGCCTATGCCATGCCTGCAAGGAAACTTTTGGGATCTATATGTCTTATGGAAGCACCAAATTTCATCTATATACTTCAAATCCAAGGGTTCTAAGAGGAGTCCTATTTATAGAAGTGTTTATAAACATTTATGAAGAGTCATAACCTTAGAAAGGGTTTTCTCTCTCTCAAATATTACAACCTTTCACCAAACTATACAGTTGTATTTGAAAAAAGCCATCCTTTTGTGTTAAATACATGAGAGTACACATGCACAACTTAAAAGTCTATAATTCATTCATTCTAGTATCTAATTCCTGTAAATTCTTCTATCTTTTAACTCAAAAAATTCCTTGTAACTTCTGACTTTTTCTTTCCAAATTTTCTTTTCAAAAGGGTTTTCTACCTAAATTTTTATCTCAAGTGTCATGATTTTCTTGCTTATGCATCGGTTACTATAAGTGGTCAGGATGGCTATACATTGAAGTCAGGATGGTCATAGAACCACCCTGACCTTGAAAAAAAAAATTTACCTATAAATTTATAAAAATTTTATGATTTTATTTTTTTTTTACATTTAAAAATAATTTGTGACCACCTTAAAATTTTTTTAAGCATAACATAATTAAATTTTGGACAAAGTTTGGCAATAAACTTAGTTGTAGATTTTGACAAATCCACCATTAGGTGAATTTTTTTTTTTTTTTTTTTTTTTTATCCTCCATACTTGCAAAATTTCAATAAGGTAAAAAATTAATAGTTAAGTCATTAATCAAAATTTTAAATTTCAAGTTTTTATAATTTAAAATTGTACATAAAAAATAAGTTTACGAATCAAATAGTAAATAATATCCAATTAGCATGAAATTTGGCACGTGTGTTAAAAACATAAAGAACATGCAATTTAATAGTTAAATTTTCAAAATATATAGCAATGTTAATTTGTTTAATAAGAGTTGTAATTTTAGGTTACAACTAAGTTTGTAACCAAACTTTGTCTTAAAACTTTAATCCTCTTAACAATATATTAGATTGTTAATGAGACTATCATGTAACGATTTCAAAATTATAAATAAAAAATAAAATAAAATAAAAAAAAAATTATAGAAAAAATTGTAAGACTTTATGTATTTGTGTTTTTAAATTTTTTATTTTATTTTATTAAATTTTGTATAATTTAAGTTTCATAATGACCATCCTTAAAAAAATTCATAGAGCCAACACTACAAGTGGTATAGGGTGAAAATCTTTTAGAAATTTCACTTTCACCATGCGACAAATATAAATATGCTCTAGTTTTTTTTTTTTTTTGGAGAAAGAATATGCTCTTTAGTTAATTAAGAAAAAAAAAAACTATTTTCTTCAGAAGGAAAAATAAAAAAATCAAGATGCGAGTATGACAAAAAAATAAAAAATTAAATTAAGTATCTGAAATGGTATTTGAATTTCTGTTACGACCAAAAACAGCAATGAATTTTTTTTTTGATAAACCTTAAACTCGCACGCCACAACCAATTAAAACAATGACATTTCGCATTTGTGACAATTAATGAATGAAGAAGCTACTGAACCGCATCATTTGAACAGTAGATTCCGTAAATTTCAGGGAATCTTTCATAATAGGATGGATTATGAGTTATGACAATTTAAAAATTCAGTTATAACTTATTAATTTAACAAAGATTTACCTACCACAAGAAAATATCTAAGATTCATATAAAAGCAAAACTGAAGGAACCTTATGTTCTAATTCTAATAATTTTATGCATTATTGGTGTTTTGGAAGCATATGGCAATTAGAACTGGAATTTTATTCTTTTTCTTTTATTTTTTTAAATACATAGTTTAACTTTTTGAGATCACTCCTCCACCTACCAATTACTTCTACCGAATCATTGATTTCATACTTTAGTGTCTTGTTTCTTTATTGTTTCCAATCCTTGTATATTTCCTTTAGGTTTGTCTTTCCTTCCGTGTACATAATTGAAATTTTCGATTAATGGTCCATTTGAATACAACTTATTTTTGTTGAAATTGAAAACTGAAAATTGAAAACACTATAATAAAATAAATTTTAAATGTGTGAATATTGACGTAGGATCCATTTTTAATATATTTTTCTAAATAAAGTGGTTGTGCATCCCATGAACAGTGCGTGAATAGTGATGCTACAGTATGTGAACAGTGATAATTGTCTCCCTGAAACGCGTGAAAAAAAGAGAGAGGAAAACGCTGAAAAGTGATAACGTAGACGCCCGCAAACGTGAATCCAAACACACACTAACTCCAATGAAATGAAACTTTCAAGGTTATTATTATTTTTTAAATTATGATTCGTGGAGAGTTTACAAAAGAGTTAATGCGTCGGTGGCATTTGTTTTGATTAGTAGAGCAAACTTCAAAATTCAAAAAATATTAATAGAGTGAAAATAGATGTATTTCTTTATTATATATATATATATAGGCCAGGTTTAAGTTACACCTGGTGTAATTTTAAGTAATGTTACACCACTTAATATTTTTTAATTGGATGCGAATATTAACAAATCTACCATTAGATTACATTATCTTTGTATATTCTTTATACTTGCAAAATATCAAAGTGATAAAAAATTAATATCTATGTCATCAATCAATTGTTAAAATTCAAATTTTTGTAGTTTAAAATAATGCATAAAAGATGAGTTTAGAGATCAAATGGTAAATAGCATCCAATTGATATATATTGACATGCATGTTAAGAACATATAGAACATGTAATTTAATGGTTGGATTTTCAAAATTTTAATTCAATAACAAGTTATTGGGTGGTGTAACATTGCTTAAAGAGTTACACTGGGTGTAACTTGAACCCAACTCAATATATATATATATATATATATATAGAGAGAGAGAGAGAGAGAGAGAGAGGGATCATCTAGTTTGAGATGTATGAATTGCCAGCAAGTTCTATGTCCGGATTTGGGTGCAATTTCTATTTTGTTGTGAGAGAGATAAGATATCAAGGTGAAAAAGTAAATAATTAAAAGGTTATAATTTTTTTTTTTTATTATTTATCTAAGAGTAAGATTAAAAGTGAAGTTTTCGAATTTCAATTTTAACCCTTAAAAGTGGTATTGCACGGTGCAATAACCCAAGTTCTCATCATTACATGGCAGCTTGGCAATTTTCCACAAAAAATAAAAATAAAAGAAAAAGATATGACGGTTCAAAATAGTCTTCTTTATTTTCTTTGTAATTTATGATTTTATTTATGATAATAAATTTATGGTACTTTTTAAAATTTGTAAGAGAATCAACCCTTCAATGATAGTATATTGATAATATTGTTTTCCCAAAATGATATTGATGATGTGTGAAAATCAGTAAGTTGAATGCTTCGGGTTTCAACGGCGGTTGGATGACCTGAAAAGAAAGAAAGAGACTATCGAAGGTGACTGAGGTGAACCGGCCAAGGACCCTCTAACGATTAAGTCAGATTTCTCTCTATTATTCGAATATGGTAAGTGGATGAACAGTAGAATGTACCTTGGATTGGTGAGAGTAGGTCATTTTTATAGAGAGTTTGGAGTGAGTCTACTTGTTAGGTGCCACTAACATCGATGTGTGGACTTAGTGGGGAGCATGAAGCGAATTTCGAGGGATACACCCCACGTCTCGGAATAGTGGATTGTGGTCCGATCGTTTTGTGTTTGTAGAAAATACTTGGAAATTCACTAAGTGTTAGTTAGTCGTCTATACCTTCTTGTGATATGGACGACTAGTATCTCTTTGGACGGCTATCACTTCCATGAATGACCTATTTTTATGTTTGTGATGCATCTTTCTACTTTCTCCCTTTTAAAAATTATCTTGGATGTTGTTAGGCTTGGATGACCCTTATGGACGAACGAGACTTGTTATAAATCACCATCAATTGCCCCCTTGTCCATAAGTCGTCCATATTCTTGTTGAATATTTTCTATTTTTTTTTTTACATGTGGCACTCTTTGATTTGTTGATGGATCAAACTCGTGGCATCTAGAGATTTGTTGGAATCAATTGGCGTAGGCGTTGCCACGTGGCTTGATTTGAGTGATCTGGGGGTCATGTTGCTTCGTTCCTCGAGAAGGTGGCCACATGGCGTTTTCTGGTTGGTCCGCATCGCTTCAGTGTCCCACCTAGTTGCCTATAAATAACTCAGTACCTCACCTGCCCTCCTTGTTTTCTCAAATTTTCTCTTCTGACACTCTCGCCTTTGTTCATCCTTCACGTCTCATCTAGAAGTCTTCACCTATCCATTGTCCTCTTCTTCTAGCATTAGGTATCATTTCCTTCTCATCTGTAGGTTTTTTCTTTATAAATGGCTAAGATTGTAGTTTCCTTGTCTAGTGATAGGGAGATAGACGAGTACTATGACAATATTAATAGTAATGGTGAGAGTGGATCTACAGACGAATTGTTCTCATCTAGAACCCCTAGGATTCCTTTAGAGGTTTTCTAGGAAGGAATGAGGAGAAGGGTAATGTCTGGATCGTCTGCTAGTCCGTCCACTGCTCCTCCATCATCCATCCCATCTTCTTCCTCTCAGATGAATGAAAGTGACCGGAGTAAACCGGCCAAGGACCCTCCAACAATTAAATTAGATTTCTCTATTTCTTTCTTTTCAGGTCATCCAACCGCCGTTGAAGACCGAAGCATTCAACCTACTGATTTTCACACATCATCAGATATGGTTCCACGCATTTCAATTATTTCAATCTCTCAACCATATATATTACGTATTCTACCAAGACAAAACTAGTTACTTCAATTTTCAATTGATAGTCATAGTGAGGAATGAGGATGGGTATGGTTAGCCGAATATTCTTTTAGCTACTACAACTTGGGGATTAATTGCATGCAGTACTGGAATTAATTTTTAAGTTCCAAAAAAAAGGGGTAATGTTCATTAGAGTGGGCAGAGGTGGCTCTATGTATAACTCACTCTGGTCACAGGACCGTTTGACTTGCCAAAAAATGCAGAGAGAGAGAGAGTAATCTGACCTATTTTGACCATCCTAATAAAAATATTGACAGTGATTTGAGAATTACAAGAATTTTGGTTAAATAAAAATAAGAGTAATGTTCACAACATTTTTACAATAATTTCACAACAAATCTTATGTGATAAGCAGGAAGTGGTTACTAATTTTGGCTCAATATTGATATCACTTTTTAACCCATTAATAACAAACTTTTGCATAAGATTTGCTTTTAAAAATGTTTTTTTTTTTTAAATGTTGTAGATATATCATTACTCCAATAATTATAGCCCTTCAAATATAATCCTTAAACAGAAAAAAAAAAAAAAAAAAAAAAAAAAAAAAAAAAAAACCCTTAAATAACAACAAAAATAACCCAAACCAAAACAACACTAGACCAAACAATAAGGACAAAGGAGTGAACAAATTATTCAACAAAAAGCCTATTCAAAAAGAAAAATAAAAATTATCACTCAAATTTGTAACTCTTTCAACCTATTATATAAAAATAATCAATAATTTCATTTTTCCTTAAAAAAATGACTCAAGAAAAATATTGTAGTCATGAGTTAATCCTTGACAGTGTCGGCAGTTATGCTTTTTTTGGCTTTGAAGTCGCAATAATTTTGCTATTTTTAGTGACTCAACTCATAGTTGTAGCAAATATCATTCATTTTTCTTTTTCTTCTCTATTATCATTTTAATTCTCTTATTTTATTATTCTCATCTCAACATTCTTAATTCTCACTTTATCTTTTATCAGTCAATTTTTTCTTTTTCTCTTTGTTAGTAGAAAAAAATTGTTACGCTTTATATATTTTTGTATATAGTTTTTTTTTGTGACATTGATTTATTTAAGATATTTATTTATTAAATTTTGTATAATTTAATTAGTGATCATCCTAAAGAAAATTCTTGAAGCCGCCACTTGCATTGGGTTTGATTCAACTTCCACACGTGGGATTGGTTCGACTTCTACACATCATCATCTTAAATAAGATGCATGGCTGATTGAGAATTATAAATAATTTGAACTAGTATCTCCTCCTAACCTCAAGTATACAATTTCTTTATATATAAAAAAAATATTTGTTCTTATATATATATATATATATATATATATATATATTAGGTGACAAAAACAAGTCTAGTGATTGATTTAATAAGTTCTTAAACAAATAGGAAACACCGACCGAACAACTACACAATCATAACAAAAATATAGACACCGACCGAACAACTACACAATCATAACAAAAATATAGACACCGACCAGCGACCACACTTCCAAATACTTGGCAGTTTGTGAGTTCTAGTGCATGTAGAGAGAGAGAGAGAACAGTGAATTAGTAGCATTATCAAGCCCCCCCCCCCCTTTTTTTTCGGTCTAAAATTAAAATATTAAATTATTGGAATTGGCCAAAGGCCTTGTAGCTGAATTGACACCTCTTCATGTACAAAGTACTTGGGGGTCTAGGGGGGAAAAGGTTCGAGCTATGAGGTTAACAGTATGTTGTAATTATTTCTCAAAAAAAAAAAAAAAAATTATTGGAATTGCTTTGTTGAGAAATTTGTAACATTGAAACTATCTTAATTTAATGGTAAGTAAAGAATAAAATCAAAATTGCCTTTTCCCTTCACTCGAGCTTGACCTTATTTGCAATATTACACTATTATCTAGTAGCCCAATATTTATACTTGTGTTTTTTTTTTTTTTTGGGTAAACTATATTTTGGGGGCCAAAATGGCCAAATGCCATCATTGACAAAAATATATAGCATTTTACCACGGTTTGCAAAATATTTTTTTGAAAGCACTCATAAGTCACATCTTCAACTACTTTTAATCAACTCCCTATAATATTTCTTTTAGTTCCAATTCCAGAGTCTTTCTTTCTCAGTTTCTCAGCAATAGTTGCATCGGTCTCTCTAGTTTGTTCTCCTCTTCTTCCTCTCTCTCTCTTTTTTTTTTTTTTTTTAATTTTAATCTAGATCAAATAATGGACCAAAAAAAAAAAAAAAACTTAAAATGGTGTCCCAAAATCAGAAAATTTCATCATCAGTGAACTTGAAATTTATTCAAAAGCTTGCCTATCAAAATGAAAGAGAAAACTGAGAGAGAGAGGCTACTGTGATTGAGAGTTATTTATACAAAAAGTTGCCTACACTGCTACACTCCTAACAAAGAACTCGATTTTGGTGAAATAGAGTTTCACATTACACTATATAATTTGTGTAACTTGAGTTTGTAAAACTCTAGTTACATGTCAAATTTGAGTTTCAAAAACTCAAGTTTTAAAAAGTGGTAGATTGCTAAAATTTTTGCAAACAGTGGTAGAACACTACATATTTTGGCCAATGATGGTATTGGGCCATTTTGGCCACATTTTTTGTCTCTATCTTATACAACATATTTCAATTTGATCTCTAACCTTTTAATTATGTCAATTTGGTCCCTAACCTTTCAATACCGTATCTATTTAGTCTCTGTCGTTATTTTTTGGATGAAACTTAATAATGTTTCTAATAGCCAAAATAAAATGTTAGCTTCCATTGATATGAGAATAAACTAAAATTTTATTTTGGTTGTTTGTCATGTCAGTAATTTTCATCCAATCTATAATGACAGTGACTAAATTGATACAACATTGAAAAGTTAGGGACCAAATTGACATAATTGAAAGGTTTGAGATCAAATTGACACAATTGAAAGGTTAGAGACTAAATTGAAATATGGTGTAAAGGATAGGGACCAAATATATAGTTTACCCCTTTTTTTTAAAGAAAAAAAACTCGCCGCCTTTTATATTTTTAGTAAGGAATTGATTATAACGGAAAATAGAAAAGGCTTAGAGGCCCGTTACAATTATTAACAATTAGATTAAGTACATAAAAGTTTTGTAACTGTTAATTTTATTTATTGTGATTTTTTTTTCTTTACTTGTTGTGATTAGTGTAAAATAAAGATAGGGTTAGTGATGTATAGTTGTATACACATGAAAATAATATTACTTACTGGATCATGTTAACGGATTCCTTTAGAGCAATTGTTAATAAACTATAATAAGCAAGTTTTGAAACCACTTTTATGGGAAATATAAAAACTGTCAACAACATTTATTATTTTATCATTCTCTCAATAAAACGTTTCTAAAAATAGCTCATAAACCAATGCCCTAAGGACATTGGTTAACATTTCCCTTACTTTATTTATAACCGATAAATCAATAAAATTTGGCTAAATTATGTTAGAGGAGAAGTAGGGGCAGAACTTGCTTTCTTTTACAATGAGAATTTGATTAGGGTTTTAAATCCTTTGTTTTTTTAGGCTCCGCTTGGGAGTTTATAAAGGAATAGAATGAAATGGAATGATCATTAAAGAAATGGAATGGAATTGAATGGATTTAAGCAAGGGAAAGGAATGGAATGGAATGGAATTAAGTAACATTGATTGGATGTTTTAAAATAATGGAATGGAAAGGAATGAAAATGAATGGAATGTAAGTAATCTTGTTTGGGAGCAATATGGAGGGAATGGAATGAAATCATTTTATAACAATATTACTATTAGACCCCTATTTAAAAATAAATAGTTAAATATATAGGGGTATTTTGGGAATTTTAATAAAATTTTCATTAAACCTAAATCCATTCCCTCATATTCCTCCCAATTTTGGGGGGAACAAAAATTTGAGATTTTGAGGGCTTAGGAGGGAATGAGTATTCTCTCTTAACAATTCTATTCCCTCCCACCTAAACTCGCAAACAAGGGAATGAACTTTCCATTCCCTCCGTTAAAACTCCAAAAAAAGAGGGAGGGAAGAATATTCTAAAAATATTCTTTTCATTCCATTCCATTCCCTCCTCCCAAGCAGAGCCTTAGGGAGGGGTGGGGGAAGGGATCCAAATAATCTAAGGGCTATTGGCTTATCTCCTAAGTAGCCCTGTTCACAGGTTCGGTTTGTGCCCAACTTCCAACCAACTTGATCAAATTAGGTGAGGAATATGCAAACCTGCAGCCAACCCGTAACAGTATTGGGTTCGTTGGTTTTGGTCTCTCGAGTGGTAGTTGGTTTCAGGTGAAACAGAAAACCGCCAGAATTCGCTGAAAAGCAGTGAGATTTCGTTAGATCTAGCAAGATCTTACTAGATCTGTCCAAGATTCGGTGAGATTCGACTGAGATCTCATTGGATTTGTAGCGATTTTTGCCTAATCATGCAGAACTTGCCGGATTTGATGAACTTCAAGCAGATTTGGTGCTGCCATATTTAGTTGGAAATTTCATCGGAAAACTTGAAAATCTCCAAAATTTTCGTATTTTAGTCTAGTCGGATTAGGTTTCACGGGTTTTGGAGGAGGAGATCTGAAACCGACACGTTAGTGTCAAATTCTTGAAGGTTGGGACCCGAGTCTAATCGTAAGAGCAGTCAAATTGGGTGGTCACGGGTCAAGTATAAGTGGGTTGGTTGGGTGGGTGGGCTGGACACTCCTATAATTTAATTATATCCATATTAAAGTCCTTCACAATGAGAATTCAAATTTAATTTTAGGAAAAGCTAATGGATGACTAATTATATTTCCCATGATAATTGTGTCAAAACTTTCTTAAAATAGTTTATTAACACTTATCATAATTTTTCTACTAAGTGTCTATTTTGATTTTTTTTTTAATGTCAAATAACTCATTTAGTTTAAAAATCAAGATAACCTCCTCACTCACTTAAAGTAAAATCACATGCTCATTACAAAACAACAATTTAATAAATACCAATTACAACATAGTATTCTTATAATTGTTCAATTATCAAAGGAGGTGCAAATTCAATTGTGATCATTATATATCATTTTTGTCATTATCAATGAAGTGATCAATTCAATTCTCTCAATCAACCATAAAAAAATTTGTGAGCTTGCGCTGCCCTAGCCACATCCACAAGTGAAGTAATTTTATTTTTTTTTCTTTTTTGTTTAGCCAATGAGATGTTAGTAACCCAAGTGGCAAATTTAAAATAATGATAAATAAACATGTTTCTAAAATCCAATTTCTTAGGACAAGAAGAAGACTTTAATGCTATGTTCGGAAGTTTTGAGAGAGAAGAGAGTAGAGGGGAGTAAAGGAAAGGAGAGTAGTGAAGAGGAGAATAGAGGAAAATGGTTATCTTCTACCTTGTTTGGATGTTTTTAAAATTAAGGGGGAGGGAAATAATTAGTCTTTTCATAGTTTGTAATTTTGTTAATATGGAGAGGGTAAATTTGGTAATTCATTTGGTTAAGCATTTCTATACTCTACTCTCCCTCCAAATCTCTCCAATTTGGGAGAATTAAAAATGATGGGTTAGAGGTAGTTAGAACCCATCCAAACCCTTTCAAATCCCTCCCCCTCCTCCCTTAAAAAACATCCAAATATGGTAATTTAACTTACTCTTCCCCCCTCTACTTTACTCCCTCTACTCCTCATCCATCCAAACAGGCTATAAAGTCTTGCACGTGTTATCGAAGGATATTGAAGTTCAATTGAAAGTTTACAGATTCGATTAAATTGGAAATGTCAACGTGATGATAATGAGACAAGAAAAAAACCAGAAATGTTTACCTATTTATTTCAGTTGTCCACTCACCGTCAATTAGGATTGTGCATGGGTACATATATTTCAACAAAGTTTCTCTCCAAACTAGTTTAGAGAGAAACCCTACAAACTTATCCTATATCTTTATATTGAGTGTGAATTTTGAAAATCTAACTGTTAGATTGCATGTTCTTATTACATCCTTAATGCTTACAAAATTTCAAGAAGATTAAAGATTAATTACTATGTCATCAAATAAATGTTATAATTTCAAGTTTTTTTGATCTAAAGTTGTATATAAAAAATAAGTTGATTGATCAAATAGTAAATAACATCCGATTTGAATGAAATTTGATACACATGTTAAGAATATAAGGAACATGAAATTCAATGGTTAGATTTTCAAAATTCACACACAAAAAAGAAATATATAAGAAGTTTGAAGAGTTTCTCTCCAAACTAGTTTGGAGAGAAACTTTGTTACATATATTTTATCAATTTGTTAGTTTTAGTTGTATTATATACTAAGTAAATTATGTATTTGGTTCTTTATCTTTTATACTATATTTTAATTTGGTCTATAACATTTTAATTGTCAATTTGGTCTCTAACCTTTCAACATTGTGTTAATTTGTCCCTACCGTTATTTCTTGGATAGAAATTGCTGATGTGGCAAATGACTAAAATAAAAAAAAAATATATATTTTCTGTTGATATGGTAATAAACTTTTGTAGGGGCCAGTTAATTAGGAGGTACTATTAAGGCTGTACAAATTGGGCCTATAGCCCAATCCGAGGACATTAACTAATCCGAGAATGGCCAAATGAGGTTATAATGGGAATGGTATAAAATGAAAAATAAAGATAGTATGAGATAAGTCCAACACACGTTCAAGGAGAAAAGACATCTCGGGAACAAGGATCCGAGGTTAGTAAGAGTGTCATACCACCCTAGACCTTCTTCAAAGTTACATCACAACTAGGAGTTGGACATTGGACAAGGGATAAGTAAAGGGAGGTAACAAATATCTTCAAAAACTGTTATCTTCACATTAAATGCCTCCCAACTAACTCTCTAGCCGCATTAATGTGGAGGTGATACCTGAACAGCGACCAAGCAACCTTATAGCTACTATTTGATGGTTCTGGGAGGTGTTGGATGAGACAAGGAGCTCCAAAAATCCAACCTACATGTGTATGGTAGGGATAACACCAAGATTGTAATATATAGCACGGGAAGGTGACCTAAAAAGGGGATCGAGAGAAAAATCATAAAATCTAGGCAATAACATTGTGAATTCTTGTAACTGTGTTCATCAACAAGATATTATAAGATAAGTTTCTCAGGCTGTGCCGATGACAGATTTTCTTACTTTACTTGTGCTTAACAATCTTAATTCAGTAACTTTTATGGTCCATCTTTTAGAGTAGAACTAGTTCTTTCACCCACGCTCTATAAATTCATTGTTTGGGCTTGTTGGGCTTAAACCCAATCCTGTACTGGATTTAATCCAAATATAGTCCTTACAACTTTTAAAAAAAAAAAAAAATTTTTGGCCGTTTGTCACTCAACAATTTCCATCCAAAAGATAACGACAGGACTAAATTGACACAATACTGAAAAGTTAGGGACCAAATTGAAAAATTAGGGACCAAATTGAAATATGATGTAAAGGATAAGGACTAAATATGTAATTTACCCATTTTAAATTTTATTTTATCATTTATGAATAAATCTTAATATGTAACAACGTTAATTGTTTTAATGGGAGTTATAAGTTATTGACAGCAACCAAGTTAGTAGCCAAACTTTATCCAATATAGATTCAAGTTCAACATATAAATTGATTAATTAATATTAACAAACCAAGATTAATTTCATATAGAGAATCATGAATTATGGTCATGAAAAAAAAATACAAAAATAGAAATAAAGATTCAAAAAAACCCTAACCCGCAGGTACCTAACTTGACCCGCAAAGCAAATGGGGCAGATTCGGGTTTTAAAAATCCAACTCGTAGCAGGTTTAGGTATTATGCATAGCTTGAACCTGACCCGTATATATAATATTAAAAAAAAAAAAAAAAAAAAAAAACCCTAGGTATAAATACTACCCTTTCTCATTTCTCAATTCATTTCCCTAAGAGTATCTCCAATGGCTTCAATTTTAGAGAATCAAAAACCCACTCCAACAGCTTCTTTATCTCTATTTTTTAAAGTAGAGTTGCTACAGTGCTTCTCTATAAGTAGAGAATACTGTAGCTTTTACTATTCATCATTCAAATGTTTTTTTCTATTATAATAATTAAGTATTAAATAAAAAAATGTTGGAAGATGTATCATTGTTAAAAAAAGAATAAAGAATGAATGAAGAAATAATATTTAAATGAGATAGAGAATGGGATAGAAAATCTGTTGGAAAGTGTATTTGAAAAAGTGGGTAGTTAAAAGGTAAAAGTCACTGTTCATTCTCTAAACAGTACAAAAATTTGGAGAATCTGCTGGAGATGCTCTACCACTAATCCCTCACCTCCTAGCTGCCCTCCCTCTCTTTCACTCTCAGCCGCTCTCCCTCTCCCTCACTCTCACTCTCACTCTCACTCTCACTTGCTGCCGCCGATCCCTGCCTCCTTCACCATCACTAGAAAAGAGAGAAAGAGAAAGTAGAAGCTTGACCTAGATAGCAAGGTTGAGGCCAAGTCTGAGGTTGTAATGGAGGAGCTTGAGGCTCTTTGAGTTGGCAAAGCCACGAGAGGTCGTTTAATGTTTTGGAGACACGAGGAACGCTAAGAGCTTCATTTGCCCACTCCATTCCTCTCTGAATTCCTTTCTTCAGAAAATCTATGTCCTTGCGAACCACCTCACCCAAGTGTCCCAAATTCCCCACCACACATCCCTTCTTAATCAACGACGTCATTTTGGAGGCTCGAGCTCATGTTGAATAGCGTTGAGCAAAGATTGAAGTCGACGGTGAAGATAATGGTGTCGTCGTCACCGCCGCCATTGCCATTGGTGACTGACAAAGAGAAAGAAACGACGATTCAGTTTTTAATAATTAAAATCTTTCTTTCATTTTTTAGGTTCATAAAATAATAAGTTTGTTTTATGATTGAAAATTTGAAATATGTGAGTGAATGAATGAATGGATGGTAAAGATGTTCTTGTGATGGTTTCTATCCACAATACTTAATTACTTAAATCTATTTTGTCAAATTTGTTGGAAATGTTTTTTTTTCCTCATATTTGTGCTCTCTCTAACCCCATTTGGCTTAGTTATGGAGTTCAAGGTTTTCTGATTTGTTCTACAAGTTGGGTTTCCATGTTATGTTGTTCTACACGGCTTAAAGATCCAAACAAAATATAATTTTTTTTTATTGGGCCTAAGGTGGCATGGTTGGGCGAGGCTCAATGGGCCGGGTTTGGGGTTTAAAAAAAACCCGTTTATTAAACGGGGCGAGTTCGGGTTTTGGGAGTCGGCCGGCGGGGCGAGTTCGGGCATAAAGAAACCTGCCCTGAACCCGACCCGTTGCCATTCCTACGTGGGTACATATATTATATTAATTTGTTAGTTTTAATTGTATTATATACTAAAATTTTGAAATTAGTAAATTATGTATTTGGTTCATGAAGAGGGTAAAAATCTAGGTTGATGGATTTTCATGAAATGGGCCTGACGGTTCCACATCTGTGGGCCGATAGAGGACGGACCCAACTTGTGCAAGGTTTGTTATGGACGGATCCTGCATAAATGGATGCAACAAGGACGGATCAAGCACCCACCTGGCAGCCAGAAACCATAATAGGAAATACTTGCGACACACACTTAGCCATCATAGAATCCCAAGGTGAATGGAATCCTAGCACAAAGAGGATTCTGGAGGATACGCGTATTAATGAAGATCTTCTCTACAAGGAAATGTCTTGTCCATCATGTTTGGGACTATTCAAGAGGATTCCTATAAGGAAAAGACTTCTACATTAAGGAAGAGATGTCAACCTTCTACTACTATAAAAGCCTCAATACCCTCACAAATCAAGGTACACATAATTTACCCTTCTCTAGCACTCTAAAGTTGTGAGAATAGTTCTAACTTGACCTTCAGAGGGTATTCAGCCGACACCACACTGGTGCTCTCTGTTAGGTCTTCTCTTTTTGCTGTGCAGGTATCGTTATGAGCGTGCGAAGATCGTGAGGCTCACTGGTGATATTTACGACATCATCAGTTGGCGCCGTCTGTGGGAAAGTGCGAGACTTATAAGCCATAACAAACGCTTCCTGGACTAAGAGTTGCATGGTTCTTACTCGCTCGATAGCGACCACCACCAATAACATTCAAGGAGATGAGCCACACCTGACTGCTCTCGAGAGACAAGTCCAGACCCTAACTGCTGCCGTGGAGCACCTCACTAAGCAAAACTAGGTTTTGGAAGAACAACTACACTAGAAGGTGAGGCACGGTACTCAGGAAGAGGACCAAGAAAGTACTAGTGCCGAGCGAAGGGACCAAGAAGGGCAAGAGGGTAGTAACGCCCCAAGCAGTCCGGAGTGACAAAACATGAGCCTCCCATCCCTCATGGATACGGCTCCACCACCTATTGTCGCAGAGATGCAGGCAATGAAGGATCAGATGGAAGTTATGATGAACGCCCTCAAGGGACGAGTGTCTAGCGATCTTGACAACCTAGTTAACCGAATCGACTCACCGTTCACTGCCTCTGTCAATTCCTTCCATCTGCCCCATAAATTCCGCATACCACAGATAGACAGTTACGACGGAATCAAGGACCCTCTAGATCACCTGGAGACCTTCAAGACTTTAATGCACCTTCAAGGAGTTGTGGACAAAATCATGTGTAGGGCCTTCCCTACAACCTTGAAGGGTGCTACGAGAATTTGGTTCAGTCAGTTGACGCCTAACTCCATCAGTACTTTCAAGGAGTTGAGTGCCCAGTTCACTTCGCACTTTATTGGAGGGCACAGATACAAGAAGTCTACTGCATGTCTGATGAACATTAAGCAGCGGGAGGACGAGACGCTGAGGTCCTACATAACCCGTTTCAACAAGAAGGCCCTCTCAATTGACGAAGCAGATGGCAAGATACTCGTAGCAGCATTCACTAATGGGTTACGGAAGGGTAAGTTTCTATTTTCTCTATAAAAGAACGATTCAAAGACAATGTCGAATGTGCTTTACAAGGCTACCAAATATATTGTAAGGTTGAATTTATTCAACCATCTAATTGGCTTTATTCCGTGCCAAATTTGCTTGTAATTCAGCATTTAGTAACCCTGTATTTAGGTGGGTTTGTTGTAAGGGTAGTGAGTGAGATAGAGTGAAGATTGCTCAAGAGTGTGCAAGAAAACAGAGAGTCGCGGCTGGGACTCGCGGGTGGACTCGCGGCTGCAAGCCGCCAGAAGCTGCACACGTGCCAAGCATGCTGGAAGATGAACAGTCATGCTAGTTAGAGTACTACAGGACAAAACAGGACAACTGGCCATACGGTTAACTCGCGACTAGATCTCGCGACTTGGTCAAGCCGCGAGGTCAAGCCGCGAGCCACCTCTGTTTTGCCAAAACCTGACGTTTCACATTCCTCTCCACTCCAGTATAAATACCCCTTTAACCCACGATTGAAAGAGAGCTTCCAAAGAGAATTTTGAGAGAGAAACCCTAAAGAAAAATCAGATTGTTTCACCCACAATCTATACCTTAGAGTCTCTTCAAATTCCCTTACTCTCTTCCTCTCCATTGTCAAATCCTTGAGAGGCATTATACCAAACCTGGTTCTCACCATTATCATCTCTGTGAGACAGTCGTTTGGAGTTCTAGGAAGCAGTTAGGAAGGAGCCAATCTTCATTGGTTGATGCTAC
This sequence comes from Quercus robur, assembly GCF_932294415.1. Lineage (NCBI taxonomy): Eukaryota > Viridiplantae > Streptophyta > Magnoliopsida > Fagales > Fagaceae > Quercus > Quercus robur. Next base: position 46,184,429 of record NC_065535.1, read on the forward strand.
GGTCTAATAGCGGAATCCGGGAAGTTAGAAAAGAAAAAGGTTCGGCGCAACCTCGTTGGAGCAAGAAGCTTGGAGGGCTTAGGTGCACTGGGTAGATTAGGCTTGGAGGGTCTATTGTTGTCCTTGTATCCCAACTGTATTTTCTAGTGGATTGATTACCGCTTGGAGGGCGGCGGAGAGGTTTTTCGCCGAGGACTTCGGTTTCCTCTTCGATAACACATCGCGTGTTGTCTTTGTGTTTGCATCTTCCTTCCTCTCTATCTTTGCCTTTATTTTATCTGCTGTGGTTTTATTTTGTGATGGCTTAGATAGTTGTTTAACCAATTTCATATTATAGCATGTGTTAAGTTTCCGCACACTAGTTGTTTGACATATTGCTTGTATTGGTTAAGTTGGATTTTGGGGGTCTAAACGTTCAAAAGTTTTTTTGTACACGTTTTTGAACTTTCATATATGAACGTGGAAGACGCACTATTAGCCCACGGGGATAAGCCTAGAAAAAGGGAAAGACAGGAGGACACACGGCAGGATGGGGGGCGAAAGATGGCTAGAACCGGAGAACAACGGGATGATAGACGCTCCAAACCCCCCATTGGAAGGTTCACAAGCTTCACCCCATTAACTGCCCTAATAGATCAGGTCTTAATGCAGATCAAAGATGAAGGAGCCCTGACATTCCTCGGCAAGTTGAAGGGAGATCCTAGCAAGAGGCCAAGGGACAAGTACTGCCGCTTCCATCGAGACCACGGGCATGACACAGCTGACTACTACGATCTAAAACAGCAGATAGAGGCTCATATAAGATAGGGGAAGCTACAGAGGTTCGTTAGCAAGGAAAGAACGAATCCACCCCAAGAGCAGGCCCTGCGACGGGAGAATGAGTGCCCAAGGCCGCCCATTGGAGACATAAGGATGATCGTAGGGGGCACAACAACTTCTTGGTCATCTAAAAAAGCACGGAAGACCTACCAAAGAACGGTACAGAACGTCCAGCTTACGGGCACCGTACCCAAGATGGCACGAATCGACAACCCCGTCATCGGATTCTCAAAAGAAGATGTTCAAAGGCTGCACCACCAGCATGACGATGTGCTTATTGTCAGCCTGCGGGTAGGAGACTACAACATGCAACCGGGTTCTGGTCAACAACGGGAGTTCGGCAAACATCCTGTATAACCCGGCTTTTCAGTAGATGAGGATTGACAGAGAATAGTTGGTCCCGGTAAATGCCCTTCTCGTTGGTTTTGGAGGGATGAGTGTTCCCCATTGGTGTTGTCACGTTGTCAGTATCGGTAGGTGATTACCCCCAGCAAATCACTCAGGACGTAACATTCCTAGTGGTCGACTACTCGTCCGCTTACAATGCCATTCTCGGACGACCCACCCTCAACTCATGGAAGGCTGTAACTTCAACCTACTTTTTAATGATCAAATTCCCTATAGATTATGGAGTAGGAGAACTGCGCGGAAATCAGGTGGCAACGTGAGAATGCTATATTGCTATATTAGAGATGGACAATCATCAGCAAACAATGTGCATAGGAGAACAACGGGCAATAATGGAGTCGGTTGAAGAATTAGAAGAGGTGATTCTTGATAACTGAAGGCCAGAACGGACGACTAGAGTGAGTACACTAGCAAGTTGGCCGGTACGCCAAGCGCTTACAGCATTCCTAAGAGACAATCAAGATGTGTTCGCCTGGAGTCATGAGGACATGCCAGGAATCGACCCCTCAATCATAGTTCACAGGTTGAATGTATCGCCTTCATTTTCCCTAATCCGGTAGAAGAAACGAGTATTCGCTCAAGAGCGAGACAAAGCCATAGCCGATGAAGTTCGAAAGTTGCTTGTGGCAGATTTCATCCGAGAAGTGTACTACCCCAATTGGTTGGCAAATGTGGTCATGGTTAAAAAGGCCAATGGAAAATGGAGGATATGCGTAGATTTAACGGACCTCAATAAAGCTTACCCCAAGGACAGCTATCCATTCCCACGAATAGATACTTTAGTAGACTTAATTGCAAGACATTAGCTTTTGAGCTTCATGGACGCTTTCTCGGGCTATAACTAGATCAAAATGGAAGAAGCCGATCAAGAGAAGACCTCTTTTGTTACCAGCCAGGGACTATTTTGCTACAAGGTGATGCCATTCGACTCAAAAATGCTGAGGCGACATACCAGAGATTAATGAACAAAATGTTCACACACCAGATTGGGAGGAAAGTACAAGTTTATATTGATGACATGTTAGTGAAGAGCTTGCACGAAGATGATCACCTAGACGACCTCCGGGAGACCTTTGACACCCTCTGGTCATATAACATGAAGCTGAATCCAAACAAGTGCTCATTTGGGGTGATGGCGGGGAAATTCTTGGGCTTCATGGTATCCCAAAGAGGTATAAAGGTTAACCCGAAGAAGATACGGGTGATAATGGAGTTATAATGGAGTTAGAACCACTGAGGACGGTCAAGGAGGTGCAAAGCTTGAATGGCAAAATCGCAGCCCTGAACAGGTTCATCTTGAAAGCGACGGACAAATGTCTACCTTTCTTCCGCACTCTGAGAAAATCGTTTGAGTGGACGAACGGATGCCAGAAGGCGTTTGAAAACTTAAAGGTGTACCTTTCATCTCCCCTATTGCTCAATCCATTGAAGCCAGGAGAAGAACTCTACCTATACTTAGCTGTTTTACAAGCCGCTGTTAACACAGCTTTGGTAAGAGAGGAAGAAGGATCTCAGAGACCAATCTACTTTACAAGTCGAGCGCTCTGAGAAGTAGAAGAGAGGTACCCTCAGATGGAGAAGTTGGCCTTCGCGTTGATAACCGTAGCGCGAAAACTCAAGCCGTACTTCCAAGCACGTACAATCGTTGTCTTGACGGACAAGCCCCTGAGTAGCCCCGAGGCTGCAGGACGGATGGTTTTGTGGGCAGTGGAGCTTAGTGAGTTTGATATACAATACCATTCGCAAACAGTTATAAAAGGGCAAGTAGTGGCTGACTTCATCGTCAAATTCACCCTCGGGGACGGCTAGGGGGCAGAGGAGACCCAACAGTGGAATATTTATACGGACGGATCTTCTAATAGACGAGCAGAAGGGGCCGGTGCGGTAATCCAAACCCCGAAGGGGGATAAGATCGAGTGCATGATCCGACTGGACTTCCCCACAACCAACAACGAGGTCGAATATGAAACATTGGTGGTGGGGCTAGACCTCGCAAAGGTAGCAAGTGCTGAAAACGTGGTCGTACATTGCGACTTACAGGTAGTAACAAGTCAGATTAATGGTGGCTACGAGTGCAAGAATGAAAGGATGAAGAGATATCTAGAAGAGGTGAAGAATCAAATTGGCAGCCTTGAAGTCAGATTCGTTCAAATCCTAAGGGGGGAAAACGAATGTGCCAACCATCTAGCAAAAGCTGCCTCGGTAGAATTTATGCTTGTCCCCGAACAAGTATTGTCATTTGTTCAAGTCTCCTCACTTATTGATGACGGAACAAATGTGCAACAAAAAGATTCTGAAAGTAATTGGACTATGCCATTGATATCAGACCTGAAGATTGGCGTGTTACTAGACGGGAATGACGCCGCTAGGAAGTTGAAGGTCCAAGCATCACGATTTGTGCTGATAAAAGATGTCTTATACAAAAGAGGGTTCTCTCGACCATACCTGAGGTGTTTAGCCATGAGGAAGCAGATTATGTAATGAGAGAAGTCTATGAGGGTATCTACGGAAACCACTCGAGGGCACGGTCATTAGTGCACAAGTTGATTCGAGCAGGATACTATTGGCCTACAATGCTGAAGGACGCCCAAGCTTATGTCAAGGCCTGCGACAAGTGTAAAAGGTTCAGTAATTTCATTAGGCAACTGTCCGAAGAACTGACCCCCATGACAGCCCCTTGGCCATTCGCTCAATGGGGACTAGATATCATGGGCCCCTTCCCGACAGCAATTAGGCAGCTAAAATTTTTGGTAGTTAGTATCGACTACTTCACTAAATGGGTGGAAGCAGAAGCCCTAGCCACTATCGCGGAGAAGAACATTTGATTTTTTGTTTGGAAGAATATCATCTGCAGGTACGGGATACCTAGAGTGCTTGTCTCTGACAACGGAAAGCAATTCGACAACAACGCATTTAGGGACTTCTGTTCGGAGCTAGGTATCAAGAATCACTACTCGTCACCGGCACACCCACAATCCAATGGGCAAGTTGAAGTCACAAACTGGTCCTTGCTCAAGATCATCAAGACCCGGCTCGAGGGGGCAAAGGGTATTTAGCCGGACGAGCTACCAAGCATCCTGTGGTCATACCGAACTATAGTAAGAACACCCACTAGAGAAACGCCGTTCTGACTAGCATACAAAAGTGACGCTGTCATCCCAGCAGAAGTAGGGCTCACAAGCTATCGGGTGGAGAACTACGACGAGGATAAGAACAAAGAGGCCATACGCCTTCAGCTTAACCTGGTGGACAAAGTCCGAGCGACAGCGGAGTAAAGGTTGGTGCAGTATCAGAATCTCATGGCGAAATACTACAACTCCAATGTCAGACATAGAGACTTTCAGGTTGGAGATCTTGTACTATGGAAGGTAATGGGCGCTACTAGAGATCCTTCGCAAGGAAAGCTTGGCCCCAACTGGAAAGGACCCTACAGGATCGCATCATGGCAAAGAAAAGACACCTACCACCTCGAGACTCTGGATGGACAGAAGCTACAGCACCCATGGAACACAGAGCACCTACGAAAATACTACCAGTAAAGATGATATGAAGAGTAACAACGCTCCCCAATTTCCTAGTTTATTTAGTTTTACTACAATTACTAATTTTACTTGGACAATTTTTGCTACAATACTTTATGTATCTTTTTTTTCTACAAACACTTTTTTTTTTTTTTAAGAAGAATATTCAGACACAACTATGTTTTTCTACCTGAATTCCTACAAAGTCCAAAAAGTGGATGGGTATAAACTAAAGTCCACAAACTGGACGGATCATCCTAGGAGGATGAGAATTCTTACAAAGTCCAAAAAGTGGACGGGTATAAACTAAAGTCCACAAACTGGACAGATCATTCCAGGAGGATAAGAATTCCTACAAAGTCCAAAAAGTGGACGGGTATAAACTAAAGTCCACAAACTGGACGAATCATCCCAAGAGGATGAAAATTCTTACAAAGTCCAAAAAGTGGACGGTTCATCCACAGAGGATGAAAATCGTATTCAAGTCCACTAAGTGGACGGTTCATCTATGAAGGATGAAAATACTACCAAGTCCATAAAGTGGACGGTTCATCCATAAAGGATGTAAATTCTATTCAAGTCCATCAAGTGGACGGTTCTACCAGGGAGGATGAAAATTCTAGTCCATAAAGTGGATGGATCATCTAAAGCAGATGAAAATTTTAGTTCATTTGGTGGACAGACAATCCTTGAATGATTAAATGTTAAGCCTATAAGGTGAGTAGTCCATCCAGAAGGACAGAAATTTTTTTTTTTTTTTTTTTAAAAAAAAGGTGGACGGATCGTCCATTGAGGATGAAAGTCTAACCGAGTCCATAAGGAGGACGGTCCCTCTGGACATTAAGACAGACACAACTTAAAGTCCAAAACACAATGTGGATGGACACATTTTGGGAGATGGGTTTTTAACTCAATGGCCATAAAATTAAAGGCCATAGTGGACGAATCCGTCTAAATTCGAACCCCCATAATTTCCATTGACTTAAATGACGGGTCAAATAGAACAGACCCACTGCGTTCATAACAACTATGAAACAAGCAATTAAACCAAAATAGGCAGATAAAAATATAAAACCCTTGAAGGGAAATTGTTTAACATGGAAAAAGTAATGATGAATAAAATTAAAGGATTGTTCTCCCAACTTACAAAAAAAAAAAAAAAAAAAAAAAAAAAAAAAAAAAAACAAAAACAAAAAAAACAAAACCGGAGGGTCTACATCCTTCTCCTGACGGGTGTCATCAGCTTCAAGTTGGACTTGACCTTGAGCATTATGTGTCGGGGTAACTCTCTGTCGCCTTGAGTTGCATCCTCAACAAAAAGATCCTCAGTGTTCTCTGAGGCAATGGGCATGACGGAGGTTTGGCCTTGATCATCAATTTTGATGTTGGACATGTCCAGGTTAAGGTAGGCCCTCTTGACTTGACGAAGAGCATCATCAAAACCCTCTAAAAAAGAGTCTCCGAGTTCGGACAGCAAGGCGTCGGAGTCGCGGTATTCACGGATTGCTAGTTCCTTAGCTTGACGGAGCTGACCCTTTAGGTTCTAGATCTCCTTGTCCTTGCCCTCCAGGACCTTCTTTACCTCCTCCATCCCCTGCTCAAGCTCTTTCCTCACCTTCTCTAAGAGGTCAAACTTCTTTTCCATATTGGATTTCCAGTTTTTAAGCTAAATCAGTTCATCCTCCGTCAGTCTGCCTTTGCCCGTACACACTCCAAGGCTGTCTTGTGGGTAAGATACCGTCCCATCAGCCCTTTCATCATAATCATGGCTTGAAACACACACAAAAAAGGGGGTTAGATGGAAAGCCAAGTGGAAAGGATGGACGGAAAGTCAACGGGCAGGATTACCTAAGCGATTGCAAAAAGACCCGTCTCCCCCATGGCTTCCGTGGAGTGATTGCCTAAGTCCTCATAATCCTCCTACGTCATGATGGACAAAAGTTACTTCAAGGCATATTTGGAGTCTTCACAGAGAAGGAGGGGTGGCTTCTCTTGACTAGTGAACGGAGCCTTCATAGGGCCTTTGCCATCCCCATGCTTTGCTAGGGTAACCGTCTTTGCACCCTCAGCCATTAGCCCTACAACGGGCTCCAAAGGGACCTTAGTTTCTTGGGAGGACGATCCCCTTGACGGCTGCTTCCTTTTTGTGGACGGGTTGCTTGAGCCCATCCCCTTGGGAGCCACATCGCCCGTCTCCTTTTTCTTGGCAGCTTACGCCTTAATCATTGCCCTCCTTTTAGCATCGTCCATTTTTGTAGAGGTGGATGGATGAAGTTAATTACTAAGATAAAAATGAAAATCGTTCAAACAAAATTAGGGCGACGGACTTATGTCTGCGAATTCTAGTGTTGTATTTGACAGCTGCTGGCATTGGTTCAGGTCCGTCACAATACCAATGGATGGTATCAAGTGTGACTAGTTTGGCCCAAGTCCTTTCCTCCGGCTTGGTCTTGGCAAAAATTCTTTCAAGAAAGCTGAACTCCTCAAGTTCAACTTGTGGACACCGTCGAATTGCAGAGAAGAGGACTGTTAAAAGTGTTGAAGAAATTATAATAAACTAAATGGTTATGTAAAGAGTTCACACACTAGGACGGGTGCATACTAGATGGATGCAATATGCCCCAAGTTGTGTCGACAGGCATGTGTTTCGTATTCCCTGGACGACACATCCACTCGTCACCCTCTAGGAAGAAATAACGGCTCTTCCAGTCCCTATTGGAGTCTGGGGTTTCAAATATAACCTTTAACAATGGACTCCTAGGCACAAAACTATATATCCCCCTTGATTTGTCTATTTCATCTGGACGGTAGCAGTGAAGGAATTCCCGCACCGTCAGCCTCCTAGCACCATTTGACATAGCACCGTACAAGACCTCCATTGCTATAAAGACCCTCCAGGCATTTGGGGATACTTGGTTGACGGACAGGCCCAGGTATTTGAGAAGCTCTCGGTGAAGGGAGCTTAGTGGAAACCTAAGTCCTGCCTTTAGCATATGTTTGTACACCCTGACCCTTTCTACCCCTTCATAGTAGCATTTCTCTGACTCATTGGGTAGACAGATGGGGATGTTATCTGGAATTTGGAAATTGGCCCTAAGAGTGCTGAAGTGTTTTTCCTTGATGGTGGACCTAAAATCATTCACCGTCCACTGCAGTAGCATGATGAACTCCCTAAGTCCATCAGCACCTACGACGGACTTTATTGGTTGTTCCTCGCCGTCATCTGAAACCTCCTCTGAGGGAGAGGTGGACGGACTCCTCTCTTTGCTTGAACTCTCTTGGTCTTTGTAACGTGACGGGTATACTTCCTTGTAATCCGCCCTGTCATGGACAACTGACTGGTTACTTGACGCACTAGACATTGCCTACACGTGACGACAAAACCTAAGACTCTGACGGGTCTAAAAGGGGTGACTGACGTATAAAGTCTAGGATAGTAAAGAGTATATCTGGAGGTAAAAGGGACTTGTAAAAAAAGTACTTACCAAGTGAGTGAACGGAATAAGGGCGTTGATGACAGATACAGCAACTGAACGGAATGGTCTCTGACAAGGATGACGGAAGCGCTCTGACAGTGTATTTTAGCGGAAAGTAGTGAAATGAGAAAAGATGTGTGTGATATTTATAGAGGAAGTGCACGGAAGAAGAAGCGACGCTTCGATCTGCGATAATATCCAATGAAATAGCGACACGTGTCATGCGTTATAAATGGCTTCCAGACAACCTGTTAGGGGTGGCCACAGTTCACGGAGTCCGTATTGAAACCGTCGACCCATAAGCCTTTGAACCGTCATCCCCTAAACCTTGAACCGACACCCCACGGGTCCTTCCTCTAAAAGATGATGAACCCATAAGGTGAGGGGGCAACTAAAGAGGGTAAAAATCTAGGTTGACGGATCTCCATGAAATGGGCCTGACGGTTCCACATCCGTGGGCCGATAGAGGACGGGCCCAACTTGTGCAAGGTCTGTTATGGACGGATCCTGCATAAATGGATGCAACAAGGACGGATCGAGCACCCACGTGGCAGCTAGAAACCAAAATGGGAAATACTTGTGACACACACTTAGCCACCATAGAATCCCAAGGTAAATGGAATCCTAGCACAAAGAGGATTCCGGAGGATACGCGCATTAATGAAGATCTTCTCTACAAGGAAATGTCTTGTCCATCACGTTTGGGACTATTCAAAAGGATTCCTATAAGGAAAAGACTTCTACACCAAGGAATAGATGTCAACTTTCTACTACTATAAAAACCCCAATACTCTCACAAATCAAGGTACGCATAATTTACCCTTCTCTAGCACTCTAGAGTTGTGAGAATAGTTCTAACTTGACCTTCGGAGGGTATTCGGTCGGCACTACGCCGGTGCTCTCTGTTAGGTCTTCTCTCTTTACTGTGTAGGTATCGTTATGAGCGTGTGAAGATCGTGTGGCTCACTGGTGATATTTACGGCATCATTAGTCCATAACATTTTGATTGTGTCAATTTGGTCTCTAACCTTTCAATACCGTGTCAATTTAGTTTTTACCGTTATCTCTTGGATAGAAATTGCTGACATAGCAAATGACTAAAATAAAAAATTAGTTTCCATTGATATGGTAATAAACTATTTTTTTATTAAATTTTGGCCGTTTATCACTCAACAATTTCCATCTAAAAGCTGACGGAAGGATTAAATTGACACAATACTGAAATATTAGGGACTAAATTGACACAATTGAAAAAGTTATGGACCAAATCAAAATAGATGTAAAAAATAGGGAATAAATATGTAATTTATCCATTTTAAATTTTATTTTATCATTTATGAATAAATTTTAATATGTAACAACGTTAATTGTTTTAATGGGAGTTATAAGTTATTGATTGCAATCAAGGTTTTAGCCAAAGTATTCTAAAAAAAAAAAAGGTTTTTAGCCAAAGTTTATCCGATATAGATTCAAGTTCAACATATAAATTGATTAATTAATAATAACAAATCAAGATTAATTTCATATAGAGAATCATGTATTATGGTCCATGAAAAAAAAAATACAAAAAAAGAAATAAAGATTTATTATTATTATTTTTTTTTTTAAAACGAGTTTTATTTTATTTTGGGTAAGGCAACGCATGGTGAAGGAAAACTCCAATCTAACTTCTTTATTTTGATTTTAGTGTTGAGAGAGAAAAAGAGTTTGCTTTGTTTTTTTGTCCATGTGGAAGATCAGATGACTAGTTTATTGCGTTAAAAACTGACTAACAACATCTTTTTTTTTTAGTGAAAAAAAAAAAAAAAAAAAAAAAAAAAAAAAAAAAAAAAGTAGAATTTTCTAATGATTTTGGGGCGTTATTGAGGGTGGAGGGATCATACAGCCCCCTTATTATAAGTCTTAGGAAATAGCCCTACAAGATTATAATATAATTTTCTTTGAGATTTTTGGAGAATAATTTGAACGGGTTTTGATCATTCTAGAAGGTAAAACTTAGTTATGGTTCTTTATGTTGTATATTAGAGTCCTTAATTAAATTTAAACACATAGTTGTAATGACCAATAAAGCAAAAATAATGTTATTTTTTTCAAAAACAATTAGATTCATTAAAATTATGTGATTGAATTTAATTGAGTAATATAATCTACTGCACCTAAAAAAACTATACGTCTATACCTAAGTTTATTATTTTGTGAAGATACCAAACGTGGATTTCTCCTTTAATTAAGGGTTAACTGAACTCCTCCTAACTGTTTAATTTTTAGAGCCCAATTCTTGTTTTTTGAGAGATTTAACAGAAGTATTCAATAGTGTGTCTATGACACTGTGTGAGGAATAAAAATTTGAAAGTAATTATTTTGCTTGGTAATCAAATTTTATATAACAATTGTTTGTCCAGGCCAACCTGTCGATGTAACTTGCAAAAATTATTTACTGTATGTTGACAGAGAAGTCAGCAGCATTGAAAATTCATTTTTGAAATCACAGATGAAAAATAACGAACTCCAGAAGGAGTTATATGTATCCATCACCTTAATTTCTTAATTAACAAGTTATACCACACACTAAATAGCAAAATCTAAGTTGCAAACAAAAAGGACTCATTACCATGCTTAATAAATAAACAGTGTTTTGTTCTTCTCTAAACTTGCAAGCAATAAAATCAAGTAAAATTGAGAAAAGAAAAATTGGTTGACTAATTAGGTAATAAGTTTGCTACGTGATGTTAATGTAATCGTGAGGCTGAGACAGCCAGAAAATGGCTATGGTTTGTAGCTGCTATTTATAATTCTCCATTTGGTGTCAAATCGATGCATGAGTTTTCTAAAGGTTTCTCAATTCTCTTGAACATGGAATACAATATAGTAGTTAAATAGGATCATTGTAATTCCGGCACAAAATATGATTAATCCGGCATGGACTACATGAGCTCCCAGTAATTTACCGGATAAATTGATAGATTTTAGTAAAAGGTTGGTACAATATTTCTTTATATTAAAAGAAGAAAAAAAAACAAAAACAAATAAAGGTACACATCTTCATACCCAAAATACTCATGCCAAAGCTTTCACATATTAAAGCGGTAGCAACTTGCAAGTTTAATTGTACCTATATTTTTAATTTGATTCGTAAATTTGTTTAAAGTATAGACAGTTATCATATAAAGTCTTCAGCCTTGTTGAAAGTTTGGGGTTAAGCATGTGCGATGAGATATCTATCACAGAAGGCTGATTGAGAGTTAAGGTGAAGAGCGAAGACACAATAAATACATAAGACTATAGCTAAATTAAGTAGAATCATTGATGCATGAGAAAGTGCAATGAATAAACATCCATTTAAAAACTCATAAACATTCTTAAAATAAAAAAAATAAATAAAAAATAAAAACATTATGTAAAGAATTTCATATAAAACTTTCGTGGTCATGCTCAATGTCTACTCCAATTGTAGTAATTACCTATGTAATAAAAATTGTAATCAGTCAACTCATTGGAGTTGGTCAAGTGATTAGGTACTTAATTTCAAAGTGGCTGTTTTGAGTTTGACTAGGAGTTCCGTAGTTCAAGTTCGGATACCAACACTTTGAAAAAACTCCTTAGACTAACAATTTACCTTGTTATGGACCCACTCATCACAAACAGTAATTAATAAAGAAACACGTTAGGGGAAAAAAATTGTAATCAGTCAATAAAACCTTTCACAGACCTCTGATTATGACTGCACATTATAGGTGCCTTCTTTTGACTGGGAAATTCTCCCACTCCCAACAAAACAGTAAATGACAGTGACGTTAAAAAAATAAATAAAAAATAGTATTCTAGAAGAAGACATATATATATATCGGTCAATTTTACCATCTTGTCTTTTTGACCCAAGTAGAAAAAGTTGGCTCTCTCTCTCTCTCTCTCTCTCTCTCTCTCTCTCTCTATAACTAGTTCCACTTCCACCAACCACACATCTGAGATTTCTTCTAATATTACAAGTAGGCGGCGTCATGGCCTAAATCATAAGCCATTTTTTTTTTTTTTTTTTTGATGAACAAATCATAAGCCAATTGTGCAATACAGCTGGTTGTCTTTCTTATTTGCTTTGACATTAATTTGGTAGAAAAGGCTCTCTTTTCTTTTTTTTCTTTTTTTCGTAAAAAGGCAGTTTCATTAAAAACTAAACAGCACCAACGCTGGAAAAATTGACAATCCGATCATAGGAGACCCCAGCCTTGTCTAAACTAATTAGCAAGGCAACATCAGAAGGGGGTTCCAAGAAAACTACAAAATCTTGAGGGAGCAAAACTCCCCTCCTAGCTAAGGCATCGGCACATTTATTAGCCTCCCTATAACAATTGGGGATCTCAACCCTCAGAATTACTCTCAAACCTGCCCTGCAGTTGCCGAGGATAGCATCAAGACCATTTTGATTGCGAGTCTCCTTCTGCAATAAGTCAACCACAACCTTCGCATCCAATTCCATGATCACAGCAGGGATTTTTAAAGCTATGCACAGTCGGATTCCATCACGCAAGGCCCAGAGCTCAGCAGCAACGCCGGTAGTTACCCCTATGGCCCTTGCAAAGCCTTTCATCCACTCTCCATTGGTATTACGCAGCAGCCCCCCACCTCCTGCAAGACCAGGATTTTCAAGCGACGATCCGTTAGTGTTTAACTTAACCCAATTCTCTGGTGGACGCTGCCAATGGATCTGAATAGTTGTGCGGATACCTTTCGCTCTAGCATTTAATCCAAGCTGTTAGAGATATATTAGCCCATTAGAATTAGACTTGGGCCTATGTGTTACAATGAATCATAACATGTGTATATATAGTAGACTAAACCCTAGACTAATAGACTTCTAGTACAAGTAGGAGACTTGGCTTGCACACAAAGTAGAATTAGACTTGGGCCTATGCTAATGGGCTAATATATCTCTAACACAAGCAAAGAATATTCAGTGGCTTTAGCCACCACGTCCTTCTTTAGATCAGTTCGGACCAGTCCTCTGCCAAACACCAAGCTATTGCGGTGTAACCACAAACCCCAAAGACCAAAAGGAAAGATCCTGCCCCAATTGATCCCCGAGGAAGAGGTGTAAATGGTGCTCCGGCAATTCAGCCTCATCTAGTCTGCAACACCAGCGCCATAAAACAAAGAATCCTGCAAAGGAGGAGGAAAAGATTTCCAGAAACCTTGAGCAAACGGACAGTCCCTTAACACGTGCAATATCGTCTCTGGGGCCTTATTACAAATGGGGCAAGAAGGCAGAATATCCATGCCCCGAGAAGTGAGGATTGCACGGACCAGGATGCTATTGTGATGACATTGCCAGAGAAAGCATTTTATCTTTGGAATAGTAGAGTTCTTCCAAATCCACTCTCCTTCAAAGGGCCTAGCTTGATCATCAAACCCTTCTAATCTAGCTAACCTATACTCCTCTTTAAGATCAAAAGCACCAGACAGAGAAGACGACCAGGTCAACCGATCTTCATACAAGGCAGAGAAGGATATCGAGGTGGCTTTGATGGCAGCCACCAACTGATTAGGAAGAGCGAAAGATATGTTATGCCAACTCCACCCACTATAGCTGGCAATCTCCTTTAATCGGGTATATTCTTCCCCACGATTGAGAGGTCCAGAAATGAGGCTTCTCAGCGGTCCCTTGTCTAACCATTTATCATTCCATAAGGAAAGTTGACTGTTATTGCCAACAACCCATTTAGACCCCTTCTTGAAAACATCCACACCTTTCCTTATCGCCGACCATGTATTGGAGCAAGTTCGAAACTTCATAATAGCAGGGGCTAGTCTACTATCCTTCCTGTACTTATGGTGAAGAACCCTACTCCAAAGCGAAGTTGTCTCAGTCTTTAGCCTCCAATTGAGCTTTGCTAAGAGGGCAATGTTCTTAGGTTTGGCTGCCTGAATACCGAGGCCACCCTCGGATTTGGGCTTTGTAATTTTCTGCCAACTCACAAGATGAACCTTCTTTTTAGTTTCAGTTAACCCCCACAAGAAATTACGACACAACTTGTCCACATTACTAAGCACGTTTGCAAGGAGAGCTACACACTGCATCGCATAATTGGGCATGGTGGTAATAACAGATTGGGTGAGCACAAGCCGACCAACAAAGGAAAGCAAATTCGCCTTCCATCCAGTAAGGCGCTTTTGTATTCGCTTAATAATGAACCCAAAGTCCTGCTCCATACCTGAATGTTTTATAGGAAACTCTAGATACTTCCCCAAGGACGGGGTGGACCTAAAACCCAAAATTTCACAAACTCCGCTCTTGAATCAGCATTGACATTAGGAGAAAAAGAATGCTCTGGATTTCTCATTACTTACTTTTTGGCTTGAAAAAGAGCAGAAAAAGTCAAGAGCATCTCAAATGGCCACACAATTTTTCCTATCCACTTTTGCAAACAAGACAAGATCATCCACAAAAAAAGATGAGAAAAGGCTAGCCCTCCTCTTGAGGCTCTTACCAAGTCCCACAGCTTGGCATCGCATTTTTCAATGATGAGCGCTCCCAAAACTTCCATACAGAGGATAAAAAGGTAAGGGGACAGGGGATCCCCTTGCCTAATGCCTCTTAAGGGAAGAAAAGGCTCGAGAGCTCCACTATTAAAAAGAACGGAGATGAAAGATGTAGACACACAACTCATAATCAGAGAGATCAGCTGGCTAGGAAACTTAAAGAGGCTTAAAGTGTCTCGAATAAAGCTCCATTCAAGGTGGTCATAAGCTTTCTCCAAATCAATTTTTATTGCCACAAGCCCCCCTCTTCCTTTTTTCCTTGACATAGAGTGAATAAGCTCTTGGACAATAACAGCATTGTCTACTCCCTTATGGCTAGGCACAAAGGCTGTTTGGTAGGGAGAGGCAAGGTTAGAGAGCATGGGCCAGATTCTAGCTACAATCATCTTAGTAACCACCTTGTACACAGTGTTATATAAACTAATAGGCCGGTAGTTGCTAAGGGATTTCGGATTGCTGCACTTGGGAATAAGAGTTATAAGGGTCCTATTCAGATACTCCGGCATAGTGAGGGATGAGAAAATCTGATTCACTTCCTTTTTAATTGAGTCCCCGATGAGCAGCCAAAAACGTTTAAAGAAACTCGCATGGAGGCCATCCGGGCCTGGGGCTTTGAAGGCTTTTAAGAAACCAGAGGGCACTAGATCATAAGCAACCTGAACTAAACTAAATTAACATTAACATTACAATTGTTGCATTAGAAACACAACAACAAATTTATCATATTTTTTTCACAATTGTCGAGGCGACATTGTGATAGGTGCTAACAAAAATAGGATTTTTTATTTATTTATTTATTTATTGACGAAAGAAGGTGCAAAAATAGGATTAATAATGAATATATGTAACGATCCCCGAGAAGATCCTATAGAACTGCTCGATGCATGCCCTCCTGAACGCTCCTCAGACATTTCCCTTGTTTGAGTCTCAATCGAACCACAGCTTCGTAGGAGAGCCCCACGGTGGGCGCCAATTGTAAGAACCAAGTATGAGACTTCTGGGCCTTAAATTACTTAGGCTCACAATTTATTTGTAGTGGGTTTGAGGATTTCCTACTTTGGGTCGTTCTCAGCAGAGAGACTCAAAGCAACACTCAGTTTATTCTTTCTCACTTGACTATTTTCTCTCAGTTTTTCTGAACCCCTTCTTCTCCCAAATTTCTTCTATTTATAGCCAAGGTTAGTGGGGAGATTATGATTACAGCCACCGTTAGTGCTACTAAAGGTCCAATATTATCTGGTTAAAGTGGATGTTTAGATGAGAGGGCGGTGCAGCATTTATGGCCTTGGAACTTGGTTCCAGCTTGATCGATTATGTTCGGCAACTCAGTTTCCCGTGCATATCATGACTTTCCCGGACACGGCCCATTCGCTTGCCCGGGAAAGTTTAACCGATCATCTATTGGAACTCAAATCCCAAAACTTGTTTTTACGTTAAGGCAGTTTCAAGAAGGGCGTAGGGTAACTGGACCTTTCCGCTGGGCCTGCACCCAAGACCGGTTTGGGCCTGGGCCCAGAGCCTGTATGGGCTTGGGCTCAAGGCCGGTATGGGCTTTGAGGTCTCGGTATCGTACAACAACAATATTTTATGTAACTGTACTGAGCACCAAAGGCAATAAATATGGTTTGATGTACTTTAGTATATATATATATATATATTTTTTTTTTTTTTTTTTTGAGAAAGAAAGAAAGAAATATATATATGTGTGTGTCCATTTTTTTTGAGAAAGAAAGAAAGAAATATATATATATATATATATATATATATGTGTGTGTGTGTGTGTCCATTAATTAATATGGGTTCGGTTAATTTATGAATTTATGACATGAATAATCATTAATTTTAGAAAATCTTTTATAAGAAATTAATAAAGTTGTCAAAACTTCTGGCGGTCCCTGAGATCTACCAAAAACTTGTTGTGTGGCAAAATCTGCCGGGCACCTTTTCCAAGAAGTAGAAATGGGAGATTGCTCCATCTAACCCTCTCTAGAAATGAGCAATTCTAGGATTATGTAATTTTGTACAAATTTAGTCACAATTTGTTATGTGATGAGCTGTGAATGGTAAAAGTATGAACTTATATGGACTCACTATTATACCACTATCACTTACGGTTAGTCACATAGCAAGTTGTGTCCAAGATTATGTAAAATTATGTTGTTTCAGCATTTTCTGAAAAGAAAATCTTACAAAAATTTCAACACCACCTAAAAAAATCATAATTTTTGTCACAAATGTTGATGTGACACAAGTTAACTTGGGAAGAAAAAGTGCTAGTCAAAAGTTATAGATAATTAATCACAATTTACTATATAAGATAATTGTAACAAAATTTATGAGTTTATTGTGTAATATTAGAATTACTTTTAAAATCTTGTTATGCGCTCCTTATTCTAGATTCCCATGTGACAGATTGACAAAGCTGTACATCTTTTGAAATCGTTTTTAAGATAAAATTTTGTTAGGTTTTTTGGACTTGTGTGGAGTTTGTGAATAGTTAGTAAAAATAATAAGAAGTGTGGACTATCATTATTCTTAACTGTCCAAACCTTTTAGAAGGACCAAATTAAAAAACATCTAGTACAAAAAATAGCTAAATACTAGGATATTCAATCAAATTGGGATGAAATTATTAACAAGTTCTGGATTGCATCTTGTCATATAATTACTTGAACCTAAGCTTTCTCACGCTTTCTTGGACGTTTGCATTATATTTGCTTCTAGACTTGTAGAGATGCTTCTCAAGTAATTTGCCCTTTTCTTCTCTTTTATAACTGGCACGTTTAACGTGTTTGATAACAACATCCGCCGCTGAAAATGTATAGGAATCACTTTATTCTTAGATGCACTTTAGACACTCTAAATTTAGGATCATTTGTCAAGAGTTTGATAACTGAGAATCAGGATTTGAAGTATGAAAATTCCAATTTGATATTTCGAGTATTATAATGATGTTAATGTGGTACTTTTGTTAGTATCACTTTAATGAAAGGGTCACATTGATATTGTTATTCTTAAGGGAATAAATTGCAATTTTTGAAATTAAAAAATTTGGATAAACAAAAAAGAAAAAACGAAAATTTGAAATTCAGAAAGCTAATATAGAAGTGACTTCAAACTTGATTGTTTAAAATGTATTTTAGCTTTTTATTTTTTATTTTTAAGATTGGGATGAACTTACCGGCAATTGATTAAAGAATATATATATGACCACCGACCACTTCTCGGAGGCCACAAAATTCACTAGTAGAAGAGGAAACCTTGGTAAGCGACGTTACATTTCCACAATACCAAAAGCTATAGAGTAGTTGAGTTTATTAATTTAACTTTTTCTAAATAGTAGTATTTCTAAATAATGAGTGCTGCTGTAAGAAATAATATTATTTACAGAAAATTACAGTAAACTCACATGTGATTCGGTCTGTTTTCACTTTACTTACCTGTGGTTTGAAACTTAACACTTTACGTACCTGAGCTTCTATTTGTTTGCACTCTATTACCCATTTCACCCTAAAACGTTAGAAAAATGCCTTTTTAGTACAAATCACAACATAACATAGATCAAAACCACGAACCGTTTGAAGATTACTACTGAACAGAAATGTTGCAAATTTGCCTGTAAGTGGTAAAGTCGTTCCCTGAAAGAAGAAAAGGTTTTCGGCTCCTCTACAACCTGCTAAATTTATTTATATTAAAAAGAAAAAGTAATGTCACCTCTTGATTGATTTTATTGAATCCCATATCACAAGGGACAGAAGTATAAAAAGTCACATCTAATCTAGAAAGGAAAAGAAAATTACTCTATAGGTGTTCAAGCTTTGTATTGCTTCTATAGGATGATGACAGTGCCCCATCACTCTTTGGGAAACGGCTTCATCTTCTGTTCTCTAGCAATCATTAAAAAGAAAAAAAAGTGAGAAAAATAGTGACATTAGCGCTATTATCATATAATGCAAAATTTATTACATCCGAAACATTTATATATAGGGGGAAAATTATTTTATTTTATTTTTTAGAGATAATTACAACATGCTGTTAACTCTGCAAGTCAGACCCTTTTCCCCCTAGACCTCCAAGCACTTTGTACATGAAGAGGTACCAATTCAGCTACAAGGCCTTTGGTTATAGGGGGAAAATTAGAACCAACTACTCAGATGATTATAACATACATGAAGATCTAAATCTTTCATGTAAGCTACCTTCTTGTTATTGTTTAATTTTTTAAAGATCTGACATCTTGCAACTGAGAATGGCTCAAGCTCCGTAGTTTCTTTTGGAGGTATCTCTTCAAGCTTTGCTCTTTTAGATGAAATTAGCCTTGACCTAGCCTTCTTATTTTGGAGAAGGATTTTTGTGATTCTAGGGCTTGTGAGGAAAGATTTCAAAGAGTTCATGTTTTGATCCGTGTTATGTTGTGATTTGTATTAAAAAAGTGTTTTTCTAACATTTGAGGGAAAGGTGGATAACGGAGATCAAACAGATTGAAGCTCAAATGGACATAGTGTTAAGTTTTAAATCACAGGTAGGCAAAGTAAAAATGAGCTAAATCACATGTAAGTTTACTATAATTTTCTCTATTATTTATGTTGGACATACTCATACTACTTTCTCTGTTAAGATTTCTTCCAATTCGGTTAGGTGTCTCTGCTACTTGTACCTGCTTGTGGTCAAACATCTCAATTCAATACCAATGTCTTTGTTTGTCCCAAAATTTTGGGATCCGCTATGAATTCTTAACATTTTAGTCAAGGACGGTCACAATTTAAAAAGAAAAGGTAATATCTAACCCCCTACTTTTGGCTATGGATCCTTTCAAATACCGCACTGGCACAATTAAACAAATTCCATCATTCAGCTAGCAAACTAAATGCATAAATACAACTCTAATAGAGATATGTATATTGCTACCAGAACCAACTTAACTAATGTGGATCACTTCTTCATGTATAGAGAGATAAGCTTGCTGATGCATTTACAATTACTTGGCTGCAGAGACATTGGCCTAACATTGTTGAAAATGTAAATAGAGACCTTCATTGTGCTTTGATTTTAAAATTTTGGAAATGGTAAAGGAATCAGAACTACTTTAATGCCTTTACAACATTTCAGTTGAGAATGTGTCATTCTATTTTCCAAATGATGGATCACTTGAGACGGTTGAAAATTAAAGCGGTCAGTAAATCCTATCAACAAATTTCATCTCCTAGTTTTGAATGAAAAGCGATCAACCATAGGCTCAATTACGAGTGTCGAGCATTTGCTGTTAGCTTGTTACAGTGTAATGACTGCTTATCAGAAAAAGTTCTGTTTGCTAAAGCAGCATTTTGATGATCCTATATCTAATGATGAAAGGAGGCAAACAGAAAAATATCATATTTTTCATGTCTCCACTTATGCTAGAAAATCAAAATCCACAAAAGATGTTATAGATGATGGCTGTATTCAAAGTGAGGGACACAGCTGCAGAGCAATATTTAGGGCTGTACTCTTCATGGGAAAGCCCCCCAATCTACTTTGATATAGTCCCGCAATGACAATGTGCTGAAAATCTGTCCCAGGTTTTCATGTAAATGTAATAATTGGGAGGCAATCCATGTTGCCGGGGAAAAGGGAAGCTTCGCAATCCGGACTTCTGTCCCAGGTTTTTTCTCATAATGAGAGGAAATCCAAGATGTAGTAGCAGTGAAAATGGAAGCGGGAAGCCTGACAATCTGAATATCACTGGTCATATTTCAGAATATGAAAAGATTCCTGTCCTGCAGAACTTAATAGAAACAATTAGGAGACCAAATGAAGAGTGTTTCAGCATATGGTTGGCTGTAGAATATACTAAAAACCCATGCTGACTATACCTGCTAAATTCATACGTTTGATTTTACAAGTCCTTGTCAAACTAGAAACCAAATGAAATTAAAAATTTTGTATAAAAAATTAGATAGATATCAAATCTTAGTAAGATCCTCTTGCCGTTCAGCTTAATTTCAATCTGATTGTGCCACATATGAGGTTTACACAGATGAGTAAGAATGATCAAGTGAATAATATGAATGATGAAGCATCATTTTTAATAACCAGAGGAAATGAATTATGGTTTACCACTACATTGGGTGCCCATAAATAATCAAAGGTGAGATGGAGTGATAACCACAAAAGTAATGGAAACTTGAACACAGATCTGACAAATAAAAATAACAAGGATTCAAAGCTAAATAGATTTGAGATAGAGAGAGAGAGAGTTAATCAGAGAAATATTATTAATGAAAAAGGCAAGGAAATATACAAGTTGTTCACGATGATGGACAACAGGAAACGGAAAAAAAACAATAACAAGAAGAAAGAAATCAGGACATTATTATAAGAAAAAATTTAGACCATCACAAAATGTGGATATCCCAATTAATTAAAATATGTTTTAGGTATGTTTTATTTAGTTATTTCATATTTTATAATTATTTGAAGTTTTCAATATAAATAATGTCAAAATTTTTTAAGTATATTTAAAAGAAATGATATATTTTAATAAAAAAAAATTATTTTTCTCCCAACAAATCAACACATTAAAAACATGTAGGAGTATTCACGTTGTCACACGTGGGGGCCTTAAGCACATTAACATATTGGGTTCTTTTTACATTGTGATTGTGAAATGAGATGAAAAGGAAATAACGATAATATTAACCACAAAAATACGTTATTGATTTTGGTGTGACATCTCATCAAAAGACAAGTCCTCTTCATAGAAATAGTGCAACAATTTCCCTTGATCATTCTTAATAACTTCAACAAAGATGTATATTTAAATATCCCCATCACATTCTAAAATCCTTGCAAATCAAGTCTCTTAAGTCATAACTCATTTTGCTCTTTTAATTCCAATCATTTGATTTCTTCATCGATATCGAACCATGTACTTTTGGAGGAAAAACCTTTTCAGCATTGCCAGTCATTATGCTTTTTGTCTTTGATTTTCCTTGCTAAGCCTCACGAGGTCATTGGGTGTTACAAAGCCAAAATCTGAATTTCAAATAACTCATCACTAAATTAAAATTTTTTAATTCTAACACAATCTTTTTAAGAACAACTATATACATTGAAAACTCAATAGTATTTGTTTTTTATAAGCAAATCTCAATAGTATTTTTTGTGAGTTGTGACTACTTTATGAGTGGTTACCAAAAAAAAAAAAAAAAAAAAAAAAAAAAAAACAAACCCAAAACAAGAAAACTCTAGGGTTCTTTTAAAAAATAAAAATAAAAAATACAAAGATAGTACCCACAGCCATTCCAAGCTCCAATGGCTCTCTTTCCAAAAAGCACTTCTCCACACTCCCAAAATACCTCTCTCTCTCTCTCTCTCTCTCTCTCTCTCTCTCCACACACCCCTTATTAAATTAAATTAAATTATCACTTTCTTCTCTTCTCTTAGGTCTACACCAAAAAAAAAAAAAAAAAAAACCAAACAAACAAACACTCTCTAAACAGTAAGTGTTATGCTAATGGGTGTCCTTACGACAATGGTTAACAATCCACTTTAAGAAAATTTTGACACAATTTTTATGAGAAATAGAAAAAGCTGTCAATTTTTTTTTTCTTTTCCCATAAAGCTTTCTTTAAATGGATTGTTAACCATTGCCCTAAGAGTATTCGTTAGCATTTTCCTAATAGTAAATACTATATTGAGTCTTTCACATCCTCTCCCACTCGCCGAGTCAAAAACCATGGAGTGCCTCTGTTAGGGTTTTTGATTCTCAATTTTGTTTCTTAAAACCCCTATTCTCTCTCTAATGGCTAGGCTAGGCAAGAAAATTTGTTTGCCCTTTTGGGGGTGATGGAGCAAAAGACGTTTGGCTCGCTCATAAAACCAAACAGTCAGACTTGCTTTACGGCTTCATCTTCAAGCACCGAATTTTGTTAGCAAAGGTGGTGCATAGAGTGAGAAAAATGAAGCTTATACCTATTAATCTTGTAAAAATTTCATCATTTTTTTTTTTTTTTTGAAAATATATGTACCATTTTTCCTGAGAACTTGAAAATGCATGTACTTATTAAATTTCCGTTCATCGCCGAGCCCAAGAAACGAAAGTGGGTCGGTTCACTTCCGTGATTTTTTGTTTCCCTTTTTTTATTATTTGTTTTCGGAAGCAATTTCACATTTTTAATACTTTTTCCTTTGTGTTTGTTCATGTGGGTCTGCTTCGGATTTTGGAATTGAGGCCAAAGATTTCATTACTAAAATCCTAACAAAGTGTATAGATTCAAATATTTACATCTAGTAATGGCACATGTGAGAAAAATACCATCGTTATAGATTATGCTATCACTTTTCAACAAATTGCTAGGCTAGAATACCGGTTTGAAAGTCATTGCTTGTGGGTGAACCTGAAGGATTAGATTCGTTTATTCCATAGCTGTATAGCTTCCCTGGAGATATTTTTTGGTTACGACCTTTTCTTTTAGTTTTTTAACTTTTTTGTTTACAGTTTTTTGAAATCTCACTTTTATAGTTATAATAATACTTTAATCAACTATCAATAGATCAACAAATCAATAAAAATTCATTTCATATTGTAAGCTCGAAAATGTGTGAAAACACGAGCTATTTAGACCCTCAAATTACAATTACGGCTTTATTGATTTTACTTTAACTTAAACTAAGTGCGGAATAGAGTAAATGCGAGTGGATAAACAAATAAACTACTCTAACTCATAATCATTATAACACAGGAGTAAAATGAAAGGTAAAATAGTAGGGAAGAAGAATATAAACACAAAATAACACGCCGATGTGTTATTGAAGAGGAAACTGAAGAACTCTACGAAAAATCTCTCCGCCGCCCTCCAAGCGGTAATCAATCCATTAGACAATCAGTTGGGATACACGAATAGCAAGAGACCTTCTAAGCCTAATCTACCCAATGCACTTGAGCCCTCCAAGCTCCTACTCCAACAAGGCTTCTCGGAACCGTGTCTTATCTAGCTTTCAAATCTCGCAATACACCCGATTGCATCCGCCAATGCCTGACTTCTTTCAATGCTTCCCAACAGCACCAAAATCTCACTTGACACTTAGAATGGGTGTGGTAAGTGTTTGGGCTATCAACCTCTCAAGTGTATGGAAATGGAGAGGTAGGAGTTGAGGAAAATTTACAAGTAACTGTGTAGAGAATTATGGGTGTAACAATCTCTAATTCTCAATGCTTGTGGCTAGGGTTTTCTCTCAGAAGCACTCCTCAACATATGTGGATAATGAGAGTATATATAATGTGGGTACAAAAAGTGTATATCAGATATGACAATTTAGCAAAACAGAATGTTTCGCGGGTATCTCGCAGAAAAGCCTTACCCGCAAGACACTCGCGAAAACTAGCTACCTCCATCCTATCCTAACTCTTCGCATTCTAGTCATGTGCAGGGCACATGCTTCACTTCGCAGGAAGCTTACTCGCGAGCTACTCGCGAAAACAGCTTTAGTCTTCAATTGCCTTGAGTCTTCACACACACTCTCTCTCTCTCTCACACACACAACCCTTACAAATAAATCCCACATGAAATACAGGGTACATAAGATTGAACAAAATTACAATAAAATTTGGCACAGAATTAAAGCCAACATAAACTAGTTGTAAATTACAACTTTACACATATAATTAGTGCTAGCATTTTGCAATGAACAGAAGGATCAAATGACAGAAATATTCCTATAAAAAATGACAGAAATACGATAACAAGAACAATGTCATTCAGTGCCTTGAAGCCTAGTGTGCAGGTTGATCACAGAAACGACTTCGACGGTGGGAACATATGTATTGATTTAGGAGAAGTTAAAACATAGGACTTGGAAATGTTAATTACCAAACATAACATCTAGAAGACTATTTATTATTTTAAAAATTAGAATCCTGTTAACTTAATTTCTATATTAAACTTCAATATTTTCTGAGATATCAATGACACCGACCCAAGAGGAAATCTGCCTTGGGCAATCACCTGAGTTACTTGAACTTGGCAAACATCAATTGAACTATCAAACAAAAAGTATTCTGCAGTCGCTAAGAACAATTAAACAAAATTGAAGCTTCGGATACCCACTTAAACCTTCTTTCCTCTTATATCAAGTTGAATTTACAATGTTAAATTGCAAAAGAATGCAGTAAAATCACACAAGGAGGTTTCTTATCAAAATAATTTTAACACACAACGTATACAACATTATGGAATGCTGAATGCCATTTCTCCAGTGCCAGTAAACTGTAATTGAGTTATCTTGATGGCCGGTGGTCCCACAGGACTTGCTCATCAACCTTGCTCAGCTTCTCATCATCAAGACGCTTCCATGTCTTAATCCTCTCCACTCCCATCCAGGCCTTGTCCCCCTTCCCAAGTTCAGCAAATATGACCCTTGCTCTCCTTGGCCACCCAGCCTTTCCATATCCGTGATATCCAATGCCTCCACCATAACAAAACCATATACCATCTAGATTCCCACAAAAGTCATTAGTATGATCATGGCCCATGAACACAGCCTTCACATCTCCAATGGAGACAAGTGTCTCTAAGACTCCCGAGTTCACTGATGAGCAAGCTACAGCCTCCTGAAATTGGCCCACAATCTTTTTGTAGTAAAGCTGCCGAATTTCTGGAATTGGGATATGAAAAAATCCAAGTGCTGGGATTGTAGGGGGCAAAGCATCAGCAGATTGATCAGTATCCGACGTTTGGCCCTGTTGGTGTGTGACTTGCAACATATTAAAATCTAAATCTAGGGGACCTCCCTTCTGGGAATTAAAAGAACAGGTAGAAGAAATACTATATTCAGATGTGTTTAACTGTGTTTCTGAGAAAGTATGGGAGTATAAGAACTTAGCAGACCAAAATCACTTGTTGTCTAAAAGAGTTTTCAATTCTTCCGAAATCAAGTCCTAGCTTTTTCCTGATTTTTATAAGCATAAAATAAGTATAAAATTGATCAATGTAATGAGAAAAAATGTAGACGAAGTGTGTCTTAACTGCATTGGCGCTGTTTAGTTTTGTATACCTGAAATCTCTGAGAAATGCCACGGACCCAACGAAGTTGGGATTCCTTAATCCATCCATAAGTTCGAACTCCTTGAACAACTGCCCTGTCTCCACTGTCAAGAAAGAGAAGATTGAATATGCTGCTGTTCGCCAAATGCGAACCTGGGGCACCATATACTCTTAGGTTATAATTGCCAAAACCATCAATGTCTGTCATCATGCTTCCCTTAAGAGAACTAGAGGGACCTTCAGCTGATGGATTGGTTTGCGAGACAGAATAATCCATAAGGGAGATGAAGGACATCAATTCTGCGCGATTCATTGTAGATTCCTGGTCGTGGTTTCCTAAGATTGCAGCCCACGGAAGACCAGATTCCATGGCAGGACCAAAAGCTTCAAGTAGGGATTCAGCTGCATCAGCAGTGCTGGGCCCAAATATATTGTCTCCTAATTACAAAAACTAAACCTTTTATAGAGACACAGAGAGAGCAAATATTCATCATTCTCCACCAAAGATTTTTTGTCCCAATGAAAGAAAGTGTTTTAAGTAGCTTGACTAAACATAAGTTATAAGGTTCTAGATGAACAAAATTGCCAGTTTAGATTTTAAGGAGTTAAGTAAACATATAGGAACCATCCCAAACTAGAGAGTATCTAACCTGATCAGTTAAGTTTAATCCCCAGAAACTGGTTATACAAAATGCAATCCAACAACAATTTTCACTTGAATCCACAGCAAGCAATGGTGCATTTTATGAAACCACTATGTCTTTTCATAATTGCCAATCTTATCATAAGATCTAACTTGAAAAGAAACATAAGGGTAGCTACGTAAGTAAGAAAAATTTTGGGCTCAATCTTAGTTATCAGATTTATCAACGCATTAGTTTTGTCTTTTACCAACAATGCAATTCTGAGAGTCCAACAAAGCTTATACCAAAATTAATCAACGTATCTGTAAGCCACTAACCTAAAGATTTAATAAGAAGGCTCTCTATGGTTACGTTAACGTTTATACCCAGTTACAAACTTGTTTTACGTTTTTTTTCCCTGCTGATAGGTATCTTCTTTTCTTTCAGATTAGTACTGTGATTTGACAAAACCTTCAATCTGAGAACTGGTTTCTATTAGCACCTCATTTCTCCACTCACACACATACACAATAGGAGTAATATATTATTTGTATATAAGAATTGCTTTGCTGTAATTTAGTAGATCATATAGCTTACACTGGTGTGCTTGTAGTTTCACCAACTCTTATGATGTATAAATAATAGCAAAAATCTAATCCTAATTGGATTGTTCAGCCTCCGTTTATTTATCTTATGATAAGGTATCAGCTTCATGGGCTCACATCACCAGTGGCTCTTATGAAGTTCCTTCTTTTTCTTTATTGATTCTTTTCATCACCTTTTATCGGCAACTCTCTCTCTCTCTCTCTAAGTTCCTCACACCAATTCTCTACACATGACTTCTCTTCTTCAATTCCCCAAAATTATTTTCTTTCCAATTACAAATATTGCAAATCACATTTTGATTATTAAGGTTACATCAGAAAACCACAGGGATCAACTTATGCTTATATTATTTATGATAAAATGCATGGTTTTATTGATGGATATACTAAAGCGACTTAAAATTAATTATTGACAAGTTTTGAACTCAAAGTATATAGAATGGCTCAAGAAAGATCAATTCCTTCTTAGTTGTATTAAAGAAACTCCTACCCCTGCTTCAAATGCACAAGTTCTTAGTCATCAAACATTTAAACAGGTTGGGAGAACCTTGAAAAACTCTTCCAACATCAATATCATGCCAAATTTAACTTGCCAAGGGACTAAATGCAAAATGCTGAGAAAAGCTCCAAATCAACTAGAAGAATCTCACTTATAACAATCATATTGTAGACAACTTGGCACCCATAATCACTTTGTTCATGAGTCTGAATTGGTCACCCAAATTGGGTTGCCAAATGAAACTGATTACCAACCATTTACTTTTTACTACAGAAAATTAAGAAACTCGATTCGATGATTCAAAAGCTCACCTCCTTATCCATGGGCAAAGGAGCAACCCAGCAAGCACCTAACCAAAACCAAACGCATAATGCCATTGCCATTATTCTAACAAGGCACATTATGGCAAAATCCCAAGGTTATAACTGCGATGGCCACCAACATGATCCCAACTTTTCCTGCAATAGTTGGAGTGACTGATAATTGTAATGTCAATCATTACTCACAACTTTGCCAAATTCACAAAAAATCAGGTCACACAGCAAATGGAGATGGTTGGCATTTTCCATTTCAATCAAAATGGTCATATTATGATCCTGATGTTGATTCTCTGAGGCTTTTCTGGCCTTCATCTTGCATTTCCTGCATCAGGATACTCAATCTGATTATATTGATACTTGGTTAATTCTAGTGCAACAAGCCATATGTTATCTGAACCATCATGCTCTGGTAATCAACCCTTTACATGCTGACAATGATTTGCTCCCAATTCCAAATTCTCTTTTATATTTGAACTCTATTGCATATATTCTTGCAATTAAAGTTGATCTTTAATCTATTCCCAAGCTCAAGTGTGACATTTTTTTTTCTTTGTTTTCTTTTCGAATGTTGTATCAAGGATCTATGGATAACTCTGATTACTCTTAATGCAAAAGCAATAAAGGCATGAACCAATTACACGTTCAATGGTATTGCTATTAGTGATAAATCTCCCATTCAGAAAATTCAATAGTAATACTCCTAGGGTTCAGCAGCAGCAAATGAAAAATGATATATTACAGCAAAAATCTTGGCAGAATAACTGGAAGCTAAAGAATATTACAAATAATGTACCTTATTTGATTACACGTATCATTTTTGCTTATTATTGGTCTTCTAGTTGATTTAGGATCTCTAATTGATTTCCAGGTAAATTACACCACCTGAAGTTAGGCTAGTGTAAATATATATATAATGACACTCCCCTCCCTTGAGATCAAAAAATGGAATATTTAATTAGTGAAAACTAAATTGTTACATACCTCAAAGGGGTAGTATCATTTTGTAAAATCTCAAGGGAGATTGATGTAATTTAACCCTTGATTTTATTTTCCTAATTTGTTTCTAACCTTAATACTTTCCAATTTTGTTAGGAGTCTTTGGTGGGTGACATGCTAATATAAATAAGGGTGTAAGAGAGGATTAGAAATTCATCGATTGTTATATTTCTTTGTTTATAATGCTCTAAAAATATCTTTAATTATAATGCTCTAAAATTCTTTGATCTCGTTTTCTTCCCTGATCATGGCCCCATAGATTAGAGTTTAAGTCATAACACTGAATCTAGTTTCCAATTTTCTTTCACTACGTCAGCCATAGCCGCAAAATATATCCATCTTGAGTCAATTTCTCTATTGTTTTCTTTGTGATGCTTGTTATGAAAACACTTGCCACCAACGTTACCTACCAGACAAAGTTTCTCTATTTTTTAATTTTTTGCACTATGACATAAGAGGACCACCACCGATTGCTAGCTCTGTAAATATCACTTTATTAGTTTTATTGATGATTTGAGCTGGTATACTTGGATCTATAGTTGTTAGTATCGTATGATATGCGATACGTATCATATTGTGTACAAAAAGTTTCATATCGTAAGGGTGTATTGTAAGTGTTTATGAGTTGTCTAATACATAAGTGCATATCGTATAAATCGTATCGTATCGGTGAATTGTATGTATTGTATGATACATAGACATGTGAATTTAAAATGAGTTTTTTTTTTGTTAAAATTTGTGGTTTTATTTGATTTAAACAAGTTGTTAGACTTTTTTAACACAAAATTATTGGAAAAATTAATTGAGTCTAATAAAAAAGTGAGTCCATGAGTTTTTTTTTTTTTTTCCCTCCCTTCTCTTTCTCTACAAAATTTAGACTATACTCATAACACTCACTTCATATGTGCAAATGTGCAAATTTATACTCAATGCTATTAATAATGTATTAAATGAAAATATAATTCTTTTTTATTTTGTTATTATTATTATGAGTATAAAAAACTAGAATGCCCAGAAAAAATATAAAGAAAAAATTATTAGAATTAAAAAAAAAAAGTAAATGTTGATAATAATGAAGAAAATGTCTATGAAAAAATAATTTTGCAAAATACTGAACATGATGATAACATTAACTTAGATGGAGTTGATTAGCCAAGATGATGAAAAGATATTATTATTTTGGTTCACATATCATTTATTATCACTTCTGAGTTTAATCAATTTGAACATGCATGTTATAAACATAAGTTGATTTGATTTATATAAGGGGTTTTTTTGCAAAATAACACCATTTTTCAAACGATTTCATTAGTTAGCAACGTTTTCAAATTATTTAGAAAACTAACATCTCGATTTTTTTAGACTCGAGTTCTATGTTGGAATTTTAGAAATCAAGTCTCATAGATTCGATTTCCTTAAAGAAAACCAAATAAAAAAATCAAATGAAAATGACTGCTCTACACAAACAAATTCGTTCATGCAATTCAAAGGAAAAAAAAAAAAAATGGGAATAGGATCGCCTGAGCCTTCGCCGCACTATTGGAGCCTTTGCCGCTGAGTTCAGTCTAAGCTAAGGGGTTTGGGTTAGGGAGATCTGGGTTCGTGGGTTCAGTCCGAGCCTTCGCTGCCTGGGTTTAGTCCGAGCCACCACTTGGGTTCAGTCTGAGCAGCCACTTGGAGCCTTCTTCATGGTTTCCATTTTTGATCTCTCTGGGTGTTTGTGGTTTTGTTTTTGATCTCTTGGTGGGTTTGTGTTTCTGTTTATCTCTTTTTCTGGGTTTGTGTTTATCTCTTTGCTTCATTGTGGACTTGCGGTGTTCATTGTTTCACTTTATAGAACTGGAGCCTCAAAGGCTTGATGTTGAAATCATGTTTAAAATAATCGATTTAGCACATCAAACTCGAGTTTATTACACTTGAGATGTTAGTTTCCTAAATAGTTTTGAAAACGTGCTAACTAACGAAATTGTTAGCGTTTTGGTGTTAAATTGCAAAAAAAATCCCTACTTAGTTAGCTTTGTTAAATTTTATTACATAAGTAATGACTAAATTGGTCATTTGTTGAATATATTTCGAATTTATAATGAATATACCTTTTATATATGTATATCTATAATTATTTTATAATTTTATTAGATGTTTGCGTATCTTACGATTCACAATTTGATACAATACACGATAAAAAATAAAATAAAAATAAAAAAATTGATTCACGACACAATTCGTGATTTGACAACTAGCTTGGATCTATCCTATGAAAAGCAAATCTCATTGTGTGATTTTTTTTTTTCATTATTTTGTGTCTATGGATGGGACTTTGATTGGAAACAAAAACAAGCTTTAGTCCCAAAACTTTGAGATCAGCTATGAACCCTCAACAAACTAATTGCGGTTTGCTGCATGTATTCTCTTCAGCCATTTTTTCCTATCCAAATTACACTCTCTACCACCTTCTTAATTATAATGTAATTTTTTACTTCTACTAATGTTATATTTAGGTCATTCCCTCTACTTCTTTTGATTCCCTCGACTTGAAAGCCTTAACTTTCTGAATACCTTTCAAAGGAAAGAAGATAAAGAAGTAAGCTTGCAACTCATTATAAAATGAATGGATGTCAAAATCCTATTTTTTCTTCAACTTCCATCTCATGTGGTCTCCATTTTCTGTTGAATGTGTTTGGATTCCAAAATATGAAGGAAATCCACCACTAAATCCAGCTGCCAATCATTCAAATCCTGAGTGAAACATAGATCCCAACTCCTCTCCCCCACCCCCACTTTGCCAAGGAAAAGTCCATTGAGGCCTCTCTATTAATGGAAATCTCATACAAAACCAGGAAGGTCAATTGAAGAGATTGATCCCACACCACTAATGTTGGCAGAATTTCACTATATTCCCCACCCTAAGCTCAAATTGAGTATTTTTGCTAAAAGCCTCCCAACCCATATGGATGCCTCTCCATTAACCACACCTATGTACACCCCTACCCAACTGAGAAGTCCATCCCCCCAACTCTTCCCCAAACTTTAAAGCTACCACCCTCCTCCAAAGTCGTGTCTCCTCAACCCCAAAACACCATAACCATTTCCCTAGTAAAGCTGTATTGAAGGTAGTCGGTTTCCTTATTCCTAATCCACCATTGGCCATAGGCGCACATACTTTATCCCATCTTACCAAATGTGAATGGGAATCACCCCACAGAAAGTCCCTTTGCAACTTTCTCGATTTTGTTAGCCACATGAGTAGAGATGGTAAAAAGCGATAACAAATAAGTAAGAAGACTAGATAATGTACTCTTAAGTAATGTCAATCTTATCTAACACTTTGACAAATAGAGCTTCTTCCACTCGGCCAACTTTCGCTCAATTTTTTCCAAGATAGGATTTCAAATATAAGTTGACTTATGAGAAACCCCCATTGGCATGCGAAGATAAGACATAGGCAAAGTCTCAACCCTACAACCCAAAATCTCTACCAAAGCATGCATATTATTAACCTCCTCTATTGGAACCGTTTCACTCTTACGCATATTAACCTTCAAGCTTGTCACAACCTCAATACAAAGTAGCAACATTCATACATAAAGGATTTGGTTCACATCGACATCACAAAAAAGAATTGTATCATATGCAGATAAGAAATGTGAAACAAATTGCCCATCACCCTGCCTACCATCAGCCTTGAACCCTTGTAGTAAGCCAAGATTTTATACACACTCTCAGGTGGTATTCCAATACCTTAGCCAAGATTTTATTCAAAATCCCCACCAAACTTATAGGCTGAAGGCATCATTTTTTTTAGGGATTAAAGCAATGAAAGTAGCATTGAGAGATTTTTCAAACTTATAATGTTGATAAAACTCTTCAAAGACAACTTATCAAAAAAATAAAAATCTTCAAAAATAGCAAAAACGTCTTTTTCCACTACTCTCCAATAATGATGAAGAAAAGCTATAGAGAAACCAACCATACCTAGAGCTTTATCTCCTTACATATCTCTAACAACTTGAATGATCTCCTCCTTCTCAAACTTCCTTTCAAGCCATCCCCACTCTGTCCCCCTAATTTGGTCAAACTCCAAACCCTCCACAAAAGGCCTCCATTTCTCTGTCTCTTGATACAAAGTTTTATAAAACTATACTACCTGAGTAGCCACCTCTAATTCCTTATATATCACCCCATCCACCTCCAAAATACTCAAATAATTATACCTTCTATGGAAGTTAGCCACCTTATGGAAGAACTTAGTATTATTATCTCCTTCCTTGATACATAACATCTTGGACTTCTATCTCCATGATATTTCTTCCAAGGAAAGAAGATGCTCTACTTGGGACCTCACTTCAACCCTCCCATTTCTCCACATTAGTGAGTCCAAATTCCTCTTTGTTAGCATCTAAAATTTTCAATTACCCTAGTAATTTTTTCTAAAATGACCTACATTACCAAACTCTCTGTGGTTCCACTGAATAATGTCTTCTTTCAAAGCCTTCAACTTTTTGGCAAGCAAAAAACTAGGTGTACCAGAGAAAGAATGCCAATTCCACCATGAATGAACTTTATCCACAAGCCCATCCATCTTCAATTACATGTTCTCAAATCTGATAGAACTTTTCCCCCTTGCTATTCCTCCTGCCTCTAAAAGAATTGGGCAATGGAATGAAATAGGACGAGGTAAAATCTATTGAATCACATTCAGATAGTGTTCCTCCCAATTATGAGAAATCAAAGCTCTATCTATCCTAGATATTGAAGGTTGATCTGTACTACTAGACCAAGTATAAAGGAAAATCAATCAAATTAAGATCCTTAATAATCATAGAAAAATTTTCCATAGCCGAGGTCAGTCGTGAACCTGCCATCCATTCACTTGGAAAACGTACAATATTGGAATCCCCAATGCAACACTACAGTAAATTCCAATATTGTTGAATACCAACTCATCCCATATTTGACCCCCCTTCCACTATTTTCATTTGGGCCATAAACCCCTAAGCACGCCCATATAAAACCATCCACCATTCCTTGCCACCGAACCAATACAAAAAAAGTTCCCACCATATCTTCTAACTTTTCTTGAACCCTCCTATCCCGCATAATCAAGACCCCACCTGTAGTTTGATTGCATCTAATGTAACCCAATCCGCATAAGGACAACTCCACAAGCTACAAACCATTTGTCTATCCATGCCAACAAACTTAGTTTCTTGTAAACAAACTACATCACTCTTCCACTCATGTAAATTTTTTTTTACCACAAGATGTTTCTAAGGATCGTTCAATCCTCTAACATTCCACAAAATCATTTTTAGCTTCATAAAGACAATTTCTTCCCAACTACTGTCATAGTTACACAACCAAATCTCTATATCCCATCATAATTCATCAAAGAAAACAAATTCCTTAGCTCTCTCCTTCCCTTACTCTTAGATTTTGCAAGTTTTCAACTACTAGTGACTTCTTTGTGCAACAAGTTGGCTGCCTCCATCTCATTTTCTAGCCTTTGTAAAAAAGCAATACACAACTTCTCATATCAACTCAAAGGAAGCCCAACCAGTTTACTGAAACCAGGAATTCTATGTTTCAACCATCTAGAAATATCCAACTTAGCATCAAGACACAATATCTCAGTATCAACATCTAGCTATGCTGACATAGCCAACCATGGAGAAGCTATAGTCATCAAAGGAGCACATTTGGAAGAATTGTCCCTCTTGCCTAATCCCCAACAATAAGAAAACAACTTCTCCCTCCATCGAGTCACACTCCTCAGAAAAACCACAAACATCCTCAAAAGGTATCACCATGAGATTGGATTGATCAAGCTCAAAATCATAACTCAACTTGATCCGAGTAACTTCCACCTCCTGAGACAAACTCGCATAGCTCTCACATCCAACTATAGCCATCGCAAGACTTAGAGTCCCCACCCTGATCACTTTGACCTCATCCCCACCCTTTTTGCCCAAGCCCACAAATCTAACTCTCATCAAACCTAGAAAAAGATTGAAAAAGGAGAGGCCAAACAACCGCGGCACAGATTGAAGAATCATCGACCACAAAACCACTGTGACTGGCCTACTTGGCACCGACATGAAACCAAAAGAGCGAATACCATCTAAGATGATGCGAACAACTTCCTTTCGAGATATCGCGGGTCAATTTAACGCTATCGAAGAGACAAAGCTCTCATGGTGAGTCGTAGAGCATGCTTTAGACCCATCAAAGTCTTGAGCTAAGGTGGCTATTAATCTTTTTCTTTTATCTCCAAAAGTTGAAAATTTTCAAGTTGCTTGGTAATGTTTCTCAACATAAATTTTTATTTGGTTCCTCTCTAGATTATTCATTTATTACGCTTCTTATCTATTTGGGATCTTATCGTCATGACAAATTAGATCCAAAATTTGGTGTGGTTTCTTTGGGCTATAGTAATATTAGGCGATCAATGCATGGATCCACAAGCTAGTAGCGCGTGCACTTCTTTACATGTCATTTTCATGAAAATTCTCTTTTTCAGATTGCATGTTTTACGCTTCATGGTTCTGTGTCCTCCTCTACCACTCCTGCCTATTAATCTTCCTTCCATACCCTTCCTTCAACTCCTACATCTTAAACTATGATGTCCATATCTCCATTCACATCATCACAACCATATTAAATAAAGGATGTCCTGCCACATGTGCCTACAACGTTTATTTCCACTGCATTTGGTCCTACACAAGCCTGATCAACTACCTTTTTACCTCCTCCAACTCAATCTTATTCCATGATCACACATTTGAAAGATGGCACTCGAGGTCCTCAGCTATTTACAAACAAACATTCTCTTCCTCTAAGCCAACGCTGCCTTGCTCTCTCCTCCATTTGTTGAATGCCTTCCACCTTCAAACAAGCATCTTGATTGGGTCAATGCTATGACTAATAAATACAATGCCCTCATGCAACATAATAGTTGGGACTCTTGTTCCCTTTTATTCCTCTAGAAAATATGGCAGGATGTCCTAATTGTCTATGTGTTTGAAAGCCTTCCACCTTCACACTTGTTTTGTAATGAAGGAACCCAAGACTTTGTATCATTTTTAGAGACTTGAGCTATCCATAATGCTAGCTCACTTACACTCGCTCAAGCCAAGTATCTTCTCACTATCTTGAGCAGCTATCTTGAGCAGCTTACGATAGGAGTGGCAATTTGGGTTCGCGTGTCAGGTTTGTGTCGTGTCGACTTATGAGTATCCGATTATATGAGTTAACACTAACCTGACATGTTTATTAAATGGGTCAAGA
The DNA here is from genome assembly GCF_932294415.1 of Quercus robur. NCBI lineage: Eukaryota > Viridiplantae > Streptophyta > Magnoliopsida > Fagales > Fagaceae > Quercus > Quercus robur. The sequence goes on from NC_065535.1 coordinate 46,220,538, forward strand.
TTCCTTAACCCTAATACGACCCATTTATTAAACGGGTCAGTTGTGTTGACCTGTTTATTAGATTTTATAAATATATATATATATATATATATATATATATATAGTTTTAACCAAATTGATATGATTTATGAAAAACCAAAAAAAATAAATATTTTTAATATGAAATTTAGAACTAATGAGTAACTGCATCACAAATAATCATACAAAACTAAAGCATATCTCAATATCACAAATAATCAATCATAATATGTCAAAGAAAATAAAGTACAACAATTAATAAGTTTAAATACCTAGGGTTTGAAGGGTATATCAGTAAAATGTTATTTAATTAAACGGGTCAAACAAGTAAAATGGGTTCCATAGTTTGGACACTAACCCAACCCGTTTATTAAACAGTTCAGTTGTATCAACCCGAATATGACACTAACCCATTAAGCCTTAACACCTGCTAATTTCATGTCATGTCGGGTTCGCAGGTCGTGTCCAATTTTGTCACCTCTATCTTACAAAACCTAGCTACAAACCTATATTTCTACCCCAATTGCTCATGGTGTCAAGCTCCCTTGAATGATGGAAATCTTCATAATGATCCTACTAAATATCGGCAACTTGTAGGCTCTCTTTAGCATCTAACTCTCACTTATCCAAACATCACTTATATAGTCCAACAAGTTTGTCAATTTATGCATGCTCCTCACGACATCCATGTCCAAGCTGCCAAATGTCTTCTTCGTTATCTTAAAGGCAACTGGCAATGTTGGTTTTGGATTATACATTTCTCTTTTATACACAATGGGTTTATCTTGTTATGTAGATGCGAAATGGGTTGGGTGCCCTTATACTGGGATTCTAGAATGGGTCGCTGTATCTTTTTTGGCAGCAACCCCATTTCTTGGTCTACCATGAAAAAAAAAAAAAAAAAACTATTATTTATTTATAGGAAATTTCTCTTGCTACCTTAAATCTTCTCTAAGTCCCAAGCCCTTTTTTATTTTGATGAATTGCTTGCTATTCAACTTGCTCTTGTTAATTCTTTTCTCATTCTCACACAAAGCATATTGAGATCTCTTATCATTTTGTTCAAGACCTGGTTTGCAAGAGCTACCTTGACATTCATTATGTTCACTTCTCCAATCATATAACAAACATTTTCACCAAAGGTTTCCCTACTTCCATTATGCTGTAGATTCAATCTAGGTGGGTGTGGTCTTCACCTCATTAGCTTGTGGGAGATCATGATAGGAGTTTTATATGATTATTGCCTTCAAGAATTACTATGAAGTAATTTACTAGATCACTTTTATTGTCACCAACTCTTATGATGTATAAATAATAAGAAGAAGAAAAAAATCTCAATGTGAATTGCGTTGTTCAGCCAGTAATTGTATCATACAATTTAACTTAATTTTCTTAATATGGAAGAAAATTCTTATTAAATCAAGGCCATTCTAGTTATTAGATTGGTTTAAAATTGTTACAAACCCATGGGTAGAACTCACCATTGAAAACCGGCTTACAAGGAGAGCGTGTCCAAGAGCTTATAAACGCATGGATAAGCTTGTAATTAATCCATGTGGGACACTAGGATCTTAACATAAATAAACTAAATACACTCTTTAAAAAAAAATTTTAAAAATGCCCAACTTCCAATAGGACAAAGTTTAGTGATTGGAACTGAGTTGTAAGATTATTCATGTATATATATTAGTATCAGAGTATTTAAAAAGGTCACATGACTCATTAAGAGAAAACTACATATCATGGAGCAATAAAACTCCAAACCAATTTGGAGTTTATGCAATGTTATTTATATTTATTATTAATGAGTGAGAATCCAACACATAGTTTAATTTAGATAGCAAGTGCAGATTAGGTAATAGTTTAATTTAAACCACATTTGGCACAAGAATTAGAAAAAGAGAGATATACATACCAGTGAAAGCAATGAAATCGGGATTTTCGGAAAGAATCAAAGTGTTGAGAAAGTGAGTGGTGTTGAGATCGGAACAGTAGGGGAACTCCTCATCTAACACGTCTCGGCATCGACTCATTATTCCGTTACCATAATGCATATCAGCCACCTATTTAATTTTTATTTATTTATTTATTTATTTTGAGGAAATAGAAAGAAAGAGATAGAGAAAGAGAATGAATGGATCAACCTGAAGGATTTTGAAGGTACCGTCGTAGCGGAACCGGAGTGGGAGATCTGGGTTTCTTTTTACGCGAACGGTGTCGTTTCCGGATAATTTGTGTTTATGAAGAAGAAGGTGTATGATTAAGGTAATAAATGCCAAGTACCCCAAGCTGTGCTTCCAATTTCCACTTTTTGATGATTCCATTTTCATCACCTCCTTCTTCTCTATTATTGACTACTGTATCGATAAGTTGCTGTGTTTCGTTTCATTTTTGGGTTATATCTTATATACAATACAATAAGGTGGCGTTCATAAAAAAATATATACAATAAGGTGGGTCTTTCACTCACTGTTGTGCCATGTGTCGTTTTTTTTTTTTTTTTTTTTTTGCAAATAATAATAACTAATCACTGACCATTTTATTCAAAAAAATAAATAAATAAATAAATAAACTAATCACTAACCACATAGTTAGCGAATTCTAAATATGTTCGCTTAGTTCAATGCCACAATTACAATTAGCTAACAACGAATGAAAATATATATAAAAAGATTGTTGAGGCCCATTTTTGACAAAAGGCCTAATGGCAGATAAAACTCAACAATAAGGGAAAGTGGGATCAATAAGATGTAAAAGTAAAGTAAATGGGCCAGAGAAGCCTAAGAATAGAGGTTATAAACCTAATGGGCCAACGTGGTAGGAATGGTAGCCAACAAGCACATGAGATCAATAAGAGATAAGGCAAAGTAAATGGGTTGTGGATGCCCAAGAAAAGAGATAATAAACCTAATGGGCCAACATGGCAAAAATGGCAGCTAGTAGGCTCATGGGATTAATAAGAGGTAAAGACAAAATAAATGGGCCAGGGAAGCCCAAGGATAGAGGTAGTATACTTAATGGACCAACATGATAGGAATGATAGCCAACAAGCCCATAGGCATGGCAAGAAGAGGAACAACAGAAATAGAAGTCCAATGGGATAGATGGGTAGGAGCTTCTACCCATGTAGTGCCCAGCCCATGGGGGTACAAAGGGATGCAATGTAAGCCCAAAAGCCCACACATCCTCTATGCCGAGGAAGATAGACACAAACCTAGTATACGCAGCAAAACAAGACAATACAAGAACGGCAGGAATGGCGTGGGAGTAAAAGAAGACAAATTAGAGGATAGTGGAATGCACACAAAGGCTAGGATGCCACCTACTTGTACCTAGCCAATACAGGGGAGGTGGGCCCTTGGTCAAGGGATTCAGATGGTGTGGTTTGGCGGCGGGGAGAAAAGAAGTCTATTTTGAGATTCCTACCGAGGCTTCTTTTGGGAGAAATGCCTTGTTGGGATGGCATTTTGCCCAAAAGAGGTAAGCATGGTCGGGGCCACTTGGTGCATGCTATAGGGGTAAGTGTAGAGAGAGCCTCCATTCCTTATCCATTGAAGGTAAGGTAGAAATGAGGGAGAGGGGAGAAACAAAACAAGGAATTTTGTTTAGGAATAGGGAGTGATGCAGCAAGCACATTTTGAGCAGAGGTAGTGGCCAGACAACCAGTAGGTTAGTGGGCAAGCTTGGAGAGATGCCCACAAGGAACCAAAAACGGTTGGTGAAGCCCTAGGGACAAAAGGGAGAAATCCCATAGAATTAAGAGGTATGAAAAGGATGAAAGGTAGCTAGGAAGGAACAATAGGAAGAGAGGGAGGAGGGCGAAGAAAAGAGTAAGAGAGAAATTGAGAACCAAAGAATTAAAAGAAAACTAAGTGGTAAAAAGAGAGAAGGGAGAGAGAAAACATGGTAGAAATAAGGGCATGTATCAATAGACCACCTTTTCTCTCCCTAATGACATTTCCACTTTCTGAAACTTTGTGAAATTGGAATCCAAAACCATTTAGGCCCTTTCTCCAGCACGAGTAACTTCAATGGCAGAAGTCTGTAACGAGGTGATCCGTATTGGGGTTTGGTTCCCTTTTTGGACCCATTCTTGTTGAGCAATCTTTAGCTTCTTTGACACCTCCGTTGTGTTTCTTTTCTTTTTGTGTTGTAGTGTTTTATGTTAATGACCATCCTATTGTGATATCTTTTACTCTTTCTATTGTATTAATTATTTTATCTACGATATGTCGACGCCTCACGGTTGCTCAACCACCCAACGCGATGACGCTTGTGCTCCTCTCTCTCTATCTTGGTGCGAGAAATGATGATATGGAGGTGGATTGTACCTCGGATGTGTGACTGGAATATGAGTCAATTCTAAGGAAATTACCAAGGGTAAGTGAAGTCGCCACCAATCATTGAGTTTTTATTTATTTTTTTATTTTTTTTTTAAGGTGTGATTGGTTACCTGATTCTATTTGATTTTGTTACTGATCCTAAGTTAAGAAAAATGTCGTTTTTATTAATCTAATATGGATGGATAAAAAATCTTGATTCTTGAGTTTGGAAGCCTGGTTACGTGTGGGGAAGGTGTTAGGCATCCCATAATGCCTGTCCAAGGATAGTTCTTTGTTTTGGTAAAACCTTAATTTTTGGACATTAGCAATTAAATACAAGCTATTGGCATTAGCTTTCGGGACTTCAAACGAATTGGGCTTTGAGGTTTGGTTTCAGAATGGGTGTGGTCTCAATCGATGCTTCCCAAATGTATTTGGAGTCATTGCCAAATTTCCATGGCAAAATTCCAATAGCATTTTGTTTTATTTTCGTGGTGGAAATTCGGTAGCGCTTCACCTCAGGTGCATCATAGCACATAAAACACTATTTTCACCAAGCTTTCACCTTGAGAATACGACAATGGGGATGCCCCATTTTCACGGCGAAAATCCGGCAGATTTTCGTGTTTGGTGTGCGTGCACTGGCAGGGTTTCATACCTGTGTATACGACACGTGCCAACATGCTCATGCTAGGATGAGTCGAAGCCCCTCAAAGCATCTAAACACTTCGATACGTGACACATACATGGGGTAACTGATGTCACTTGGTGACATGGATCAAGATGATCGCACCATGGTGACTATGCATACAATATAACACGAATATGCACTTATAACAATTGCCTTGAGCACATACTCATGCCATAAGGTCAAGAGCACTCATGGCTAAAGAATGTCACTCACGTAACCATGAGAGTCCATCATACAAAGTGCACGATCACCCACACACATGTAGGCGTGCGCACGCACATCATGCACAATGCTATCACACAGAGTAAGAAAGGAAACCAGACATTGCCAACGCTCCAAGGGTATGGCCTAGCAAGGTACAAGAAATTTAAAATAGACATTGCCATACCCAAGTGTTGGGTTAAGATAGCTTGACCCCGGTTAATTAATTCAATTAGCCAAGTTAATTAACTAGGTTCAATTACATGCAAATCGTGAAGGCACCAACAAATCTCCAAAAATACAAAATGCAGCGGAAAATAAATTTCACGCGGTGATTTGCTGACAAATGGGGAAACCATGCAAGGCAAAAATCTCATCGGGTGATTTTAAGGTTACCACTCCTAAGAATCCACTAATCAACAATCAAGTGGTTACAAGTATAAAGAATCTTACCAACTACCCTAGCCTATCCCAAAATACCAACCTACAGTTGAACATTTGCTCTAATACACAATTGGACTTGATCTTGTAGTAGCCCTTTTTCCTTTGATGCACAAACCTCCAATTTGTGACTAACCCTTTGCACAGATCCTAGTACGTGACTAACTCCTTTGCACGAATCTTAACACGTGACTAACTCCACAGCAACCCTTTGATTGTTGTAGTTAATTTGCAACAGCTTCACATAGAAACACCAATAAGATTTTCAATGTTGGTGCTAGAGAATTTGCTTGGTTACAGAACCCAAAAGCGTACAAGAAATGCAGCAAGAACTCTTTCTTCTGTAGGAGAAGGGTAGAGTTTTAAAAAGAAAACCTTATGAAGCTTTTTAGGATTGGGTGAAATAGAGAAAACTTGGTTACAAAAACCTAGCCGCATAAACGGAGTTTTTCTCTCTCCAAAAAACCTACTAATAGATGGCTTATGATATTCTTTAAATACCGGTTCAAATGGATCTCAATTCGGGTTTCAAACAAATAAATTATGGGCTTTTTCGCGTTACTGATTTTTGCTGATCCGCGAAGCTCGATCTATCGAGTTGCTATCAAGTTGCTATCGAGACTAATATTGAGAACAAAATCTCAATCTATCAAGATGCTATTGGGAAGATAGTAAATTTTAGCTTCTATCGAGAGGTATCGAGACTTCTATCGAGGTATATGTTGAAAATGTGTTTTTCTTGAACTTTTCTTGAGCAAACTTTGTGTCTTCAACTTAGTCTTCAATTACAACTTTAAGATACATCAAAACTCAATAAAAGACACATAATTTGGCATGGTTGACAATACCAAAACACATGTTTCTAATAATCTCCCCCTTTGTCAATTCATGACAAAACTTCAAGTACAAAAGTAAGCCTAATACAATAATAACCCGAATACAATGAATGAACCCATATTCAAATACACTAGCTTGTCTAAAAACAACCAATCCTAAGAAACCATAACATGAACGAGGATTGACTATTTTGATTGGCTTCATACCTGTTTTTCCTAAAACCACTCAACAAATATGTTATGCACACCATATGGAAAATAATGACAAATAATAAACAAGTAAATTGCATTTTGTCATAGGATATGCCAATTATATAAAAACATGAACCTAACACCAGGGAATGCAGCCCAAGCAAAGAGCAGGAAAAGGAAAGGGTACAAGGAGAGGGGGAACCCTAATACATGCTTTAGAGAAGAGGCTTAAAGAGAGAGAGAGAGAGAATGAGAAAATCACTTAAGAGGTACTATGTAATACCCCAAATTTTGATTTTATGATTATCACTGTACCTTGTCAATTTTAATATAGAGTTGAGGTACCATATGTGTGTGCACAGTAAGATGGGAGTAGACAATTTTGTGGTGCTACAAATAGATGAGAAAATTAAAGTTTTAGTGTATACGATTTAGTGAGGCAATTAAAAATAAATAAATAAAATGAAAAAGAGGAAGATGTTTTATGGGCTCCTTGCAAAATAAAGTGATAAGTTCAAGTGGGTTTTAAAATCCAGCCCACTGCCCCACCAAGCCCACATCTCTTTTGTGTTAAAATATAAGTTGGAGGAAAAAATAATTAGGGTTTTGGGATAAGAAGGGTTTCATCACTAAGGAGGCTAGGGTTTTATCAAAGAGGCTAAGAGGTTTTCCTTGGAGTTAGAGCACATACAATTGAAGAGGCAATCGGATTTTTTTCAAAGTATGATTTCTCACCATTAGAATCAAAGAATTAAAAAGTTAGAATCTTATCATGGAAATCGGTAGTGATGGGTAGATTGTTTAAAAGGGGATTGTTTACACTATAAATCTTAATTCGTGTAAATGATTCTATGTTCTTCTTTGGGTTATATAAATATTAATTCCTAGATTGCAAATCCTAATTCAAGGAAAACATGGCTTTTACGTTCCCTGGTGGTTATATGGATTAGATTGGCTTAACGTCCTTTTTTCTTTGGGATTACAAGCCACGGGTTGCACAGTTTAATCAAGTACATGGCTTTTACGTTCTTTGGGTTATATCTCTCTCTCTCTCTCTCTCTCTCTCTATATATATATATATATATATAATCCTAGGGTCCCTACAGCTTGTATCCTAGAACAAAAGTCAAGATTTTAAAGCTTAAATCATGTTTAAGGGTTTACTTTCGTTGGGTATATATATATCAAATCTTAAGTTTACAATATTTTAGTTACTGCCTCTACGGTTTGATAAATTCAAGGAAACATTTTGGGTAGAGATTCCTTGCTTTAGTGTTATTAATTAGTTCAGCAAAGTATTTACCTAGTGAGTTAGTTTGTATAATTCGATAAGTTTTATATTTTGTGAGGGATATTTAGTGATTTCCATGATTGATTATAGGTCCTATTTAAGAGTGTTTTGAGGCTTTTTGGAGGTTGTTTCGGCTGGATTTTCAGAGTGATTCAAGTACTGTAAGTAATTATGCATAATATGCACAAGTTTTATTCTTTAGGTTCTTAGAAGTCAAAAGTTTTCAAAAGTTATGTTTCTAAAGCTTACGTTTTCTAAAGTTTATCGAAAGCATTATTTTTATGTCATTGAAAGAGAAACTTCAACTTTTAGACAATGTTTTAAAGAGAAACTTCGGATTTTAAATGACGTTTTGAATGTCCCAATCTCTTTTAAAGGATGATTTCTAAACTAAACTATTTTCTAAAAATAATTAAGTGTCAAAGTAAGTTTTCTAAAAAGGTTCTTGTTCTTTAAATTTGTTAAAACCAAGTGATTTTAGTCATATTCCTATTCTCTAAATGGTATTTGAAATGTTTCTTTTAGCAAATTAAATTTTCAGATTTACTCAAGAATTGTAATATATTTATATAAACTCCTCAGTTTCTATTCGTTCCCCAAGAGAGTCAAGAATCCTTTGATTTATGTTCTATTCGATATTGTGATCTTTGAGACGCCTCTATATTTGAAAAGAAATTGTTAATATCAAGTAAATGATTATATTTTGTATAAACTTTGCTTTGTGATATGTGACTCAAAATAAGTGTTTTTAGAATTGATCAGATATATCAGATATATGTATAAATCCGCTCACAGGATTGTATGTGAGAATATGTGTTGATCCCTCACCAGCAGGGGTTAGATGTTGGTATCCGCTCACAGGATTGTATGTGAGAATATGTGATGTGTATATGTGAAACTGTGCTCTGATCAATTTTATGAATGTGATTTCAAATGATTTTAAGATGTGATTACAATTGTATTAAGTGATTCATTATATGTTTTGGAATAATTATTTTTGATATCATTGAATGAGTTTGTGAAAAATCAAAATACTTGTGCCTGGCTTGACTCTATTTCGTTGTGTATTCTGTATAATTACTTACTGGATGTGTGGCTCACCCCATCAATTACAATTTTTCAGATTAAAGTTTAGTTGGGTAGCAGAACCTTTGGATTGCTTCGTAAGGTGCAAGGTAGAGCGTGGGAGTTTTAGGCAAAGTCAATAATACTGGAAGTCTTAAAAGATTATTAGTTATATTTTTTTTTGTGTTATTCCGCTTTAGATTTCACTGTATTTTGGAGATTATTCTAAATTTGTGGAGTTTGGATTTTGTAAGAGGTTTTATTTAAGAGTATTGTTTCTTTGGAGTTTTTAATTTATTTTGGATTAATTATGTTTAGTAAGTTATATTAGTTCAGCAAGTTAGTCATGTATCTAAATTCATGTTCCATGGATTTGGGTCGTGACATACTAGACCCTCTAATCTACTAAACATTGCCCTTTATGGGCTTGCATCTTCTTGCTTCCTTGCCCTTTTTGCTTGTGTCTAGGAGGTCACACCCTTGCTCTAAGTGTCCATGCTCCATGCGTGTACATGCAAAGACAAAAGAAACAAGCCAACAGACAAGCAAAGAAATAAACAAGGGAAATAGGGAGAGCATGCAAAGGACACACTAACAAAGAGAGCCAAACGGGGGCAAACAAAGGATGTTAAGCATATGAAAGGGTAAACATGTATGTTATCAAACAAAAGAGGGTGTCCTAGGAGGACAAATGTAGATTTGGATTAAGTGTCCATAGTTCCATTGGATCAGAGTACGAATGACACACAGACTTATGCATGAACATGTAGGTAAGCATGCAAAGATACTAAGAAAGTCAAACAGGTGGCACAAAGCAAGCAAGGCAAGCATGTCAACATCGCATAGAGTGGAGAAAGCTATGTATCAAGCACAGCTATGTATCAAGCACACTAACACCATGGAGGTGCATCTCACAAGTGGTTACATCCAAATAAGCCCTAGGAGGGATGAATGCAACCACACAAGCAGGTGCCCTAAGGACTGACAAGCACAAGCCCATGGAGGGCGCAAAGCATAGCAAACCCTAGATCTAGATAGGCCAACATGGATATAAAGCATGGAAGCAAGCAAGCAAACATAGACACACATAGAGGAAATGATCCAAACCCTTTGATATAGGCCTAGGTGTATGGATGTAGGCCTAAACCACAGGATCTAGATCAACACCCTACCAAAAGGGCCAAAACACAAGAAAAAGGAGATAACAAGAGAGAGAAAGACTTTAAAAGCACATGGCATAACAACCAACATTTAGATCTAAGCATACAAGCATGCCATGGAGGACATAAACACATAGATCTAAGAATGGGCATGTAGATTTAAGCATAAACATGTAGATCTAAGCATGAACATGGCAAAGAACACATAGACAAGTAGATCTGATCATAAACATGGCAAGGAGCCTAAATGCATGGGGATCTAAGCACAAGCATGGAATTTAGACATATCCTAGCTCAAGAAGGCTAGGCCAACAACATCAAACATGCTAGGAAGCAAAATAAAGCAAGAACATGCTAGGAAAAGCAATAAAGCATACTATTGAACAAGGAAAAGCTATGAAAAGAAAAAGGTGTGAATTGTAGCTAAAAAGGCACATCCACATCCCTAAATCTCAAATCCAAGTTATGGAATCAAGGAGAGGAAGATTGAGTGCAAGAACACTACCTTGTGATTGCAGAGAAAAGAGAAGAATCAAAGGTGTTTGGATGTGTTTAGGAGAGAAATTAGAGAGAAGAGAGAAAGGATTTGCCTAAAAAACTGCCAAAAATCTTTTTTTTTTTTTGGTTGCAAAATGAGGGGTCTGGAAGCATTTATAGCTAAAGTCTGACCCTTTAGCTTCCGGCAGCCCTTGAGTGGTCAGCGATCATCGTCGACGGCCACACAAAGGTCGCCGGCCACCTTTATTGACATCAGTAGTTCTGGCTTTTTCTGGTTCAGATTTGAATGCATTTTCAATGGTCTTCCCAGACTCAGATTGCGCTAATCTTGGTTTCTCTAGAAATCTCTGGATGTCTAGTTTCCAAAACACTAAAGATATTGCAAATCTGATGGTCGGATCAAAAGTTATGGCCTCAAGAAGAATGATGATGCGCTTTGCATGGTTTTTTGGATATCTCAACCGTTTTAACTCTGATTTCAACCCATGAATAGTCGTTGGAAAAGGGAATTTGATAATCTTCGTAATGGGGCTAGTCATAACCCATTCTAATGGTCAGATCAAAATTAAGGTTTCAGGTGCCCCTAGGAGTTAACCTTGGGCCAAACTTGGTCAAAGTTGACGAAAATCACTAAGTAGCTCGGGTTTGATGTAGAAACATGAAAAATTTTGTTTCGGGTGGACTTTGACCTCATTTGACTTTTGGTCAACCCAAGGTTAACTAGGGGCATTTTGGTCAATTTGACCAAAAAAGGCAATTCGAGTGCTCCGATGCCCGAACGAGTTACACCACATCAATCTAGATGTTTCTGCGGCCCCATGGAAAAAAGATAATATTTTTGGAATTTCTAGGGTCCGGCACGCAAATCGAGGGCAGACAAAATACAATATCTATAGCTACCCTTTCTTTATCTAATATCTTGAGTGTAATGAGAGGTGTTAGATAAAGAACGTAATTCGGCATATTTGGTTTTTTTTTTTTTTTTTTTTTTTTTTGCGTTTAGCATTTGTGCCATGATGATGTTGGAGAATATATCTGTTCACATGTTTAAGTAGCATAGGCGAACTTGCATATGTTGGGTGCTATGGAAACACATGAAACACTATGAAAACTAAAAGAAAAGCTAGGTAAATATGAGAGACTATGCATGATAAAGATGGAAAATTTTGAGAGAATTGAAAATGTGAAAACAATGTGATTTTGAGTGAGGGTAGTTTTGGAAAATATAGGATCAAACAGTCGCCACTGAATATCCTGAGTGGTATCTTAGAAAAAGGGAAGAGGATTAAATGACCGTCGTCAAATATGAACCCTGAAAGAGATTAAATGATCGCTGCCGAATATAAATCTCGAATAGATGGATAGGATTAAACAACTGCTGTTGAATATAAACCCTAAAAGAGATTAAATGATCACCGTTGAATATAAATCTCGAATAGATGGATAGGATTAAATGACCGCCGCCAAATATAAATCTTGAAAGAGATTAAACGATCGCCATTGAATATAAAACTCGAATAGATGGATAGGATTAAATGACCGCCGCCAAATATAAACCTTGAAAGAGATTAAACAATTGCCACCGAATAGAAATCTCGAATAGATGGATAGGATTAAACGACTGCTGCCGAATATAAACCCTGAAAGAGGTATTTTGAAAACTTGAATATTTTTTAGGCAAAAGAGACAGGATTAAATAACCGCCACCGAATATAAATCTTAGGGGAGAGGTATTTTGAAAACTTTGATATTTTTGAGGCAAAAGAGACAAGATTAAAGGACCACCATCGAATATAAATCTTGAGAGAGGAATTTTGAAAACTTGAATACTTTTGAGGCAAAAGAGATAGGATTAAACGACCACCACCGAATATAAATCCTAAGAGAGGCATTTTGAAAACTTGAATAATTTTAAGGCAAAAGAGATAGGATTAAATGACTGCTGTCGAATATAAATCCTGAGAGAGGCATTTTGAAAGCTTTGATATATTTGAGGCAAAAAGAGATAGGGTTAAATGACTGTTGCCGAATATAAATCCTGAGAGAGGCTTCTTGAAAACTTGAATAATATTTAGGCAAAAGAGGTAGGATTAAATGATTGTCACTGAATATAAATCCTAAGAGAGGCATTTTGAAAACTTTGATATTTTGAGAAAAAAATGTCATTTTGGTATGAACATATGATATACGTTAGGTAGTAGGGTTAGACATACTTACAGGTCTATTTGCATTGCCATATGTTTTGGGCTTACTAATCAAATTTGAATTTTCTTTTGCAAATCATGTCTCAATGGGCGAGATTTAGCAGGTATCGTAGGAAGGCTCCTGCTATTGTTCCATCACGAGTAGACTCGTCTAGCGGTGATGATGACACTGTTTCCATTAGCGAATAGTTTACGCGGACCCTTTAGAGGCGCTTTGATCAAGGAGGTGATGACATCGCATCCCCTAGGGGCATACATATAGCACATCACACTAGGAGCTGACGTTTAGTGGAGACAACCAATGCCTCATCTCAGTCCCGCACTGGTTCAGGAGGCGGTTCTTCACAGTTCCCTTGGACCGAAGAAGGAGGAGGCCTAGGGGACATAGAGCTATTGGATGAGCTTATATTTGATCTGGATGCGGATTTGGATCCTGATGACATGGCCAGGTAGGGACTAGGAGCTCCGAGGCGCCATAGTTGTAAGCCAAGATTTCCGCCTTGTCAAGCTGAGGTCGAGGCATACACTGGAGAGATTGATGATAGCATAGATGATACCCATCTTCAGTATGTTCTGAAGAGGCATCCTTTTGCTCAAGCTCAAAAGGGACAGGTTTGTTCCTTTTTCCTTTCCACTTATTAATTCTAGATATGTAGATATGCATGCTAACTGGTGGCTTTTCTAATTTTGAGTGCAGGCTGTTGTCAAGACTCACAGTCGGGGAGCCTAGTCTTCATTCTCTATTCACCTATTTGACTCTAGGACTAATGCATGCTACTGCGCATTTTTGACTGAGTAAGGCTTCAAGGACTTCCTAAGGATTTTGGCCTATCCCATAAGGCACGCGATAGCGGAGACTTTGGTGTAGTAGTTCCATGCGGAGACTAACACCTTTCATTTGAGCTATGAGTATGAAGTCCTTCCCCTTAATTGGACGGCCATTTTGGACCTTAGATTTGGTGGGCATCCAGTCCCAATCGAGTTTGTGTACTTCGACATCGCGAGCGAGCTTTTAGGCATCAGCTATCCCTTTACCTAGGCAATGAGATGGTACTTTGGGCCTATTGATAAGCCTTAGATCCGCATGGAGTGGCTGAGGATAAACATACCTTGGGGGGTGGAGCTGGACGACATTGCTCTTAGGTGGTTCTTTTTCTATTTCATTAGTAGTTGCCTGTTCGGCAACAACCGGTTAGTGCTGACTTGTTGGCTATAAGAGTAGTGTCAGATATAGAGGCTTATGATTGGGGGTCCCTTTCTTATGGATTCTTCATTGCTTACCTGAGGTAGGCTTCACGATAGGGCTTCAAGAGCCTCGAGTGTTGTTGGCAAATTTTGACATGGTGGGCTTATGAGCACATCCCTGCCTTGCGTCCACAGTATTCTGGCTTGTCATTGACGATATGTCTTAGGGCATATGCTAGGTCCCTCTGCGCGATCACTAGAGTTGTTTTGACACAACCATTCACCATTGGCGCTGTGCTGGATTGTGTTACCTAGGGTGAAATACTTAACAACCCCTATGATGGGCGGTTATTGGCTAAGCATGAGGTCACCCCTACCATGGCTGAGTCGCGTGTACGGCACTAGTTCTGGGCTTTATTGAGATGGGAGTTCTTTATAGCTAAGAGGTCCTTTTATTAGGCAATGCCGATTTTTAGAGTACTCAGGACCCACCTCTTGAGCTTTCTTATTCTATGGTGATTTTGGATGATCCCGACTATGGGATAGGTTCCTTTGAGGGTTTCATTACGAAGGGTACTAATTATGTCACTTGGTTTCTATGGTCCTTAGCCGGACCTATCATCGATGATTGCCCTGTGAGTGGTGGCAGAGTGTTTGGTGGCATAACAGGCGTTTTCTAGGCTTCAGAGGCCCATTTAAGGTTATATGTAGATACCTTACAGGCTAGGGTGAGAGAGCTTGAAGGCGCGGTCGCTGCTAGAGATGGGTATGTGTAAGAAGAGATCGCCGGGTCTCTAGCTTAAGAGAGGGATCGATGGCAGAGAGAGAGAGGGAGGCCCATGTTGTTGCAATAAAAAGAGAGAGAGAGAGAGAGAGAGAGAGAAAGAGAGAGAGAGAGAGGAGCCAGCTTCTGGTTGAGATAGGCATGCTCCATGGCTACATTGGCATTTTGATTGGCGAGATGAGGGGGCATAGGATGCATGTACCTCCTGCACCTTATATTATTGGTAGAGATCCTCATATTCGACGTCATGAGTTAAAGTATATTCCTGTTCCTCTAGGACCACTCGGTAGTTGGGGATGTGTCCCTTTAGATGATTGGACATAGGGCCCTGTACCAGATCAAGCACCATTTCAGGTTCTGGGATATGCCCCAAGTTCTTCAACGAATTGAGCCGGTCCTTCTACAGGTCCCACTGTAGGTGATAATGATGATGGCAGTAGTTCGAAGTGCTTTGTGAGTGGAACCGTCAGAGATGATGACTTTCCTTAAGCCAGCCATGTATGTTATAACACGATGATATAGCCCCTGCGCGGGCATGTTTCTTTTTTTTTTGTATTTTGTAGACATTGCCCTTGGTGGGCCAGACATGTATATCTTGGATTGCCTCTTGGTAGGCCTGGACTGTATTTTTAAATTGCCCCTTGGTAGGCTTTAGGCATGTATGTATTATATTGCCCCATTGTGGGCCTTGATGTATGATATCCCCTCTCGGTAGACTCTTGATTTATGTATGGACATTGCCTCTTAGTAGGCCTTACATGTATGTTTCTAGATATCACCTGTTGGTAGGATCCTGATGTATGTGTGGACATTGCCTTTTGGTAGGCCTTACATTTATGATTCTAGATTTCACCTGTTGGTAGGCTCCTGATGTATGATTGAACATTACCTCTTGGTAGGCCTTAAATGTATCTCGATAGTCTCCTGATTTATGTATGGACATTGCCTCTTAGTAGGCCTTACTCTTATGTTTCTAGATATCGCCTGTTGGTAGGCTCTTGATGTATGTGTGGACATTGCCTCTTGGTAGGCCTTACATGTATGATTCTAGATTTCACCTGTTGGTAGGCTCCTGATGTATGATTGAACATTACCTCTTGGTAGGCCTTAGATGTATATTTCTCGATATCGCCTCTCGGTAGTCTCGAATGTATGTCAATACTGCCTTTTGGTAGGCCTTATGTATATTTCTTTATATTGCCTCTCGGTAGGCTTGAATGCATGATTCTTGATATCTCCTCTTGGCAGGCTCAGATGTGTGTCAATATCGCCTCTTGGTAGGCCTTATGTATATTCACTACTTTAGCATTTATGACTCGGTTGCACTACGGTTGTTACTCATGCATCATTTCATTTGCATCACCCCATATTTTCACGAGTTTACCGATAAAATCTGATATTGATTGACCCGTTAAGGGATATGGAAAAAGGAGAGACCACATGAAATGATACTGCCCTAGTGTAGGTTGTATGCGGTTCTCGACATGAGAGGGTAGGTTCTTGGCAGGATGGACCCGATTTTTAGCAGAAAATGAATTGAACCGCACAAAATAAACTACCCCAGTGTAGGGTTTTGTGTGGTTCTAAAATGATCAATCGACTTGAAGTGGGATTAGAATTGCACTAGACGATATGGGTTTCTTGACAACCTTGATGATGATCATGGATTTCCCCAGTAGGATTTTGGACTTGTCGTGGGGCAGAATGCATTGATTGATTCGGTTATCAACTGAATTGACTGGTGCTTCGAGGAAGGTTCCTTTAAGGAAATATATGAGGTTCAAGATATTCCAGGATAACGGATGAGATGCGCAAAGATAAACTACCCTAATGTAGACTTTGTGTGGTCTCGGTTGTGCGAAAGGAAAAAAAAAAAAAAAACTCTTAAGGGATCAATTTGTTGCTGAACCTGTCGCACACCACAGTTAGTGCAAAAACCGAGGGAATCTTTGCTCCAAAGCTGTCCAAAACCCTCCATCCTTTAGATTTAAGCTCAGAATATGTGTGGGTTTGTGCCAGCGGGGTTGAAAAACCTTGGCACGTGTCCCGAGGTGCGATAGCCACACAATGTGCGCCGGCTACGGGAAGTGTGCATTAAGGGTTGGGTGCCCCCCCAAACCTTCCATATTCTGGTCTACGATTTTTGGGGTCTTCTCCTACATTTTTTCTTCATTGAAAACTCTTAGAAACACCATTTTTATATGCTTTTCCGCACAGATCTACATTAGAACACTAGATTCTTTCAAATTTTAGCATGGATGCTCTTAGGCTCAAGACTTATGATATTGTAGTAGAGCTTGAGCGAGATACATTTCATGAGAGGGAGCTCAAGAGATGGTGGACTTCATTCTCTTCCAAGGATTGGGCTTACATCTAGCAATTCCTCGGAAATGCCACTTCACTTTTTCGTACTCCTCTGGATTGGCACTTACTAGAGGCCATAGTTACTTGTTGGGATCCTGCTTTGAGGTGCATCACCATTGGGGATGTGGACTTGGTCCCTACTTTGGAGGAGTATGATCGTTTTCTTTCTCTTCCTACCCCCGTGAGTCAGGTTTATCGGCCACCGGTTTAATCTTGGTTTCACAGGAGGTTGGCGAAGCTGTTAGGTATGAAGAGGCTTTTTGTTGATGTGTTGAATTGATATGGGAGTGAGCTAGAAGGTAGCATGCCTTTCAATTTTCTGCTTGACCAATTCAGACTATCTGAGTGCCCTGTCGCTTACTGAGAGGATTTTGTGGACTTGGAGGAGCATTGGGTGTTCCATAAGCGCCAGGCCTTCATGGTGGCCTTTTTCGACACAATGTTATTCCCTTCTTAGTCGGGTTCCATTAGCTTTATAGTTCTACCCTGGTGAGTACTCTACCTCATAGCACTTCTTTTATTCTATCTCTCTTATCTGAGACCATTCGGTCTCTTTCTCTGTGTCGTGAGATGGGTAGTGGTAAACTTGGTTGTTGTGTGCATCTGCTGCAGTTGTGGTTCCATAGTCATTTGAGTGTAATATCTAGGGCACAACCTGTGGGTTCTTGAGGAAGAATAGAGTTAAGATCATTGTGGCCCCTGATCTTCCTTTTACTAGGGACACTTCTGGTTAGTTGCGGTATCTGTTTGGCTTGGGTTGCACTAACTGGACGTGGAGAGTCAAGTAAGGAGTTACTAGGTGGCAGGGTTGGATCCATTATGTTGGTTTGCTTGGCATCCCTCTAATGGGCATCTAGGGTTGCACAAGGTACTTTCCAGGTATGGCCATAAGGCAGTTCAGGGTAATCAGTATGTCCTTTGACTTAGTGATCTTTCTGTCATCACTTGTGATTATGCGCTTCTGATTTTTGGAAGGATTGCAGGTCGACTATTGATTATCCCATCTGTCTAGTGGATGATTATGAGTGGTCTTCTACCGAGTTTAGAGAGTGGAGAGCTACTGATGAGAATCAACAAGCATTCAAGGATCCATTGCATGTTCCAGTTGGGCCTATTACTAGAGCAAGATCCAAGAAGATCAAAGAAGCATTTAATGGGTTGATTCAAGAGATTTGGGATGATTCTAACGCAGGACATTCCAAGCTTGGTCCAAAGGAAGATAAAGGTGTAAAAATTTAATCCAAGCTATTGAGGGCTGATCTGGTTTAATTGGGTGTGATTTATGGCTGGATTAACGGCTAATTGACTTTCCAGCTCCATATCAATTAATAGACATTTTTCCTATTTTGGAGCTTCTAATTTCAGACCAAATCTACCTTAATTTTAGGCTTTTATTATTTATAACGTTTTTTTTTAGCTATTTTCCTATTTTGGATTTGCTAATTTCAAACCAAAACAACTTTTATTTAGGGTTTTATTATTTTGCACGTTTTTTATATTTTCTATTTTCAGTCATGTCTTATAAATAGCATGCACTCATTGTAATAAAGGATTATTGAGTAAAAATCAGACAAAGGTGAGGCTTTGCTCTTCTTTTGGTTTTTCAAGAACTATAAACTTATTAAGGATTCTTCCTTGTGGCATTCAAACTTTATACCTTTAGTTCGTGATTCAATTATAATCATTGGGTCAAGGTCTGTTACTTATAATTTTGGTTTGCGTTTCACTTATAAACGTTGTGTCAAGGTTCTATCAAAATCTGAATTTTAACTTTCTTGGGCAATAATTCCAATATTATTTGTTGGCTCTCAAAGCGTGTCAATTGAGGTTCACATCATTTGGTATCAGAGCACAGGTTCTAAAATCAGTTTTACAATCCCTTTATCTTTTGTTCCTGTTATCATCCTATCTTGTTCCTTTTTTGTTCTTTATTCCTTGTTCTTATTTTGTGACGTGCACCAGGTTAAAATCATGCACCAAGTTCAATTAAAAAAAAAAGTGAAAAAAAATAAGAGACCAGAAAAGAAATAGAAAATAGAAAAAAAATATTGTTTGTTGTTTTAGTTCTCTCA